>NC_083771.1:42779227-42871727 GCF_963514075.1 Conger conger | reverse complement strand
AGTCAAACTCCAGTGTGTCACCCCTTGTGTTGACCTGGGAACTATGGAAGGAAAAATAAGCAGAGACGTGCCCCTCCATCTGACAACTCTCAAGGACAAAGGCAGGCGCAGAGGATTAGTTAAACGCCGACAGATGAATCAGCAGTCTAAATGTGTCTTTCAGATGGCTATTACAAGCACTAAAAAACGTACACCCGTTCTTAAAACGATCAGCGAAAGGAGCCAGTCATTACTGAGTGCAGTCTCCATCCCTCTCGGAATGAAAATAGTTCTGCATTACTTTATGCTATCGAGTGTCCCGGAGAGAGGCTTGCAGCGTGCCGCGTCTCCTGTGGATTCTTATCATTCCCTGTGCGAGGACGGTGGGAACGAATGCTTCCTGAATCAGGAATGTACGCAGTGCCCAGAGGATCACGTTGCTGTCAGCTGCAAGAGAGTGAAGGATCTGCGCTATCCGTTTATTCGGGGGGGGCAGGGAGGGGGCATTGTCGACGCGCTCCTGCTGATAATAAAGTTTGTGCTGCACTGACGGGGCTGCGATCACGTAACAGACAGGACGGTGGCAGACACGCACGCACGCACACACACACACACACACACAGGAGCATACAGATGAACAGAAGATGTCGGAGTCCCCAACAATGGTGCTCTCATGCTCGCTGTGTGATCACAGAGGAGCGTTTCCCGCTGCCTGAGACCCGGTGAAGTTTGTTCGGTCTGCCCGTCTCTTCACGGCAGCCTGAGGCCAGGTTGTGAGCTCCAGCAGATGCAGGCTTGCCTCCCCGCACTGCTGTTCGAGTCCCTCACTCCTGACCTGAGAACGCCCTGCCAATTAGCCCTGGACCTGGGCCAAGCCACATGCACTTATCCGACAGGACCGTGCCAAAATGACATGACTGACTTTAACAACATTGCGCACAGTCTGAGCGAGGCTGAGTACATTCGCAGACGAAAACAGGCCATGCGTATTTATTTTATATTCATTTTCTGGATTAATGATGGAGGGCTTGGCAGAAAACTTTCCCCCCCAATGTTCTCAAAGTCGTTAAAATGGGATGAGACGTGCTTTCGGTCTTTGCGGTGAAAGTCTCTGTTGTCTAGCACTTCATCTTGTTCCTTTTCTTTAGTTTTCTTCTGTTTGTGGAAGTTTGCAATCAAACACTGGTGTTCTGAGGCTCCTTTCCTGGAAGTGTAGTGTGTTCCTATATTAAATTGGGCTTGTGGTGGTGTGTTTTTAGCCTGTCTGTTTCTGAAAGGGGTATTTTTGGTGCTCAACCCTGCTTACCAGCGCTGACTGGTCTGCCTTTGCGGTCTGACACGTTGCGGTCATGGCTCTGTTCCTTGTCAGACAAAGCGATAGTATGCCAGTGGATGAATCCATGCTATTGATGTCTCATCACTGGAGTAGGCCAGTTAGTCAGATTTAAAGCACAATATAATATGGTCACAAGTGCCATAGAAATAGCTTTATGGGAAAATCCCAAATATATTTACAGGAGAATGCTCGGATGAAGATACCAGTCGAAACGCATTGTTATCGCTGCATATAGTTGCATATATTTGGGTGGTGGATCTTTTTTGTGAGAGTTGCCGACCACTCTACATGTTTATATTTTCAGGAGACTTTATAAAAACATATGAAGGATAGTGTGATATAATAATTGGTATGAGTATTATTAGCATTTTTCTTTAAGGTTGGTGACATAGTGGTGGTCCAGCTGTACGTTGATATTGTTGAGGTGTGACCGGTAGTCAGGGCCCTCTGGCCTGCCTGCCTGACCACAGCTCCACAGGGGAGACCCACACTCATACCCCACAGCCACTTCAACACGGCCTC
Organism: Conger conger; assembly: GCF_963514075.1. Taxonomy (NCBI): domain Eukaryota; kingdom Metazoa; phylum Chordata; class Actinopteri; order Anguilliformes; family Congridae; genus Conger; species Conger conger. The sequence goes on along the minus strand of NC_083771.1, from coordinate 42,869,890 downwards.
TCAAACCGATCTCCTCTTCCCAGCAACGTCGGCTGGTAACAACTTTGGGCGGCCTGTAGCGTAGTGGTTGAGGTACATGACTGGGACATGCAAGGTCGTTTGGTTCGATCCCCGGTCTAGCCACAATAACATCCGCACAGCCGTTGGGCCCTTGAGCGAGGCCCTTAACCCTGCATTGCTCCAGGGGAGGATTGTCTCCTGCTTAGTCTAATCAACTGTACGTCGCTCTAGATAAGAGCGTCTGCCAAATGCCATTAATGTAATGCAATGTAATGTTACTCAGCTTCTGATTTATCAGACTACTTTGGAAATATGCGTAAACGAAAAACAACCACAGGCTAATCTTTCAGATGTTAGTTTCAAAATACCGAGTACTTTATATTCATATTCTGTGCAAAGTGCCATGTGTACTTTCCCGAATAATTATGTAATGTAATTTTTTTATTCATGAACAGTTGTTCGATTTTTTTTTTCTTCTCTCATGATGGGGAAACACGATATGAATGTACGATAGACTGGTTATTTGGGTCCCTGCTTTACGGAATGCGCTAGCCCCTCTGTTTGACAGCCGCCCTCCTGCACGTCTGAGCTTGTCATGGAGACCGCTCTTGCCCGGTGCTATTCCAGCGGTGTTTGAGCACGGCAGCCTGCCACTGAAAAGGACCCATTCTCGCTGCTCTTTGTATGTTCATCCCCCCGCCTTTAGACCGATGCTGACAGCATACAGTGCCCTAAATCTGCCGCTAATTCAGTGTGAGCCCCCTTAAATGCTTAATCTCCCATGTACACGCCCCATCCAACGGTGAATTGTGCCTGGGCCTTTATGTTGGGAAGAATTAGTTTAATGCGTGGTGTCTTCATTCATTTTGGGATGTGAAGAAATGAAGACATCTTAAATACAGGCATACATCTCTCGTCTAATTCCTTTAATGTGCTGTTCCTCTGGCGGGAAGGGATGCACATTATGTTTAGATTAGGGGTAGACCCAAAGCAATCGTTCTCAACCTGCTGTGTTCAGAGTCCTGGATACGTCTCTGTATCACAATCGATAGCCCTTTTGCTTCTAATAAAATTGCCTTTCTGTATTCTCGGCACATCAAATACGGCCCTCGCTTGATAATTCTGACTTACAATAGCATTTTCATTTCCGCAAGGTTTAAAAAAAACCTGGCGTGGTGCAAATTATGAGACAATCTTGTGCCCTTTGAACGGACAGAACCCGATACTGCTCCAGGGCCGAGGGCGACTCAATCACACTTCTTGGTACTGAGCCACCCGTGTGCAGACTACGGTACACAAGTGGCAAAAGCTGACTTGCTTTTCTCCTCAGACAACTGCAGTGCTGTATATCCTGTCATCAGACAGGCCCTGCGTGGCCCGGTTAGACAGCCTAGCATTAGCGGTCTAGCGCTGAAGCTGTTTATCGCGGCAGCTGTGCGACTCCTACCCCGGCCTGCAGACAGACAGATGGTCCGGATAATGACTTTGGCAGCTAGTTAAAGTATAAAGGAAAAAATAAAGAATTTATGCTTTGAGTTCCACTGGGAATTTTTTTTTAAAGGTCTTAAGTGTTGCTTCAGACGGTAGATTAAAGAGACGATGATAAGCATTCAATGAGGTTCACCCATTGTTTCTAATGGCCCATTCAGGAGAACAAATCAAGAGGAATATTTAACACGTTTTTTTTCTGCACCACCAAAGATGTGTCATATGGCCATTTCCTTAACAGCGGTCTTGCGTTTTTTAATCGCTGTGTTTCTCCACTCCATTCACAGCTAGCACTTTCTCAACGGATGGGCCTATGAAATCCGATCACTTTCCCACAAATGAAAGATCCGCACAAAAGGCACGTCAAATATTGAACTGGGCTTTTGTGGACTGAGAGAGAGGTCCATGGCATTCCTCAGCTGAGAGCAAACACGCTGTGCAAGCAGGGGAAGCTAAATTAGCACACCTCCCTCCTGTTGTCTTTAGGCTTTCTCCCATACACTCTCAGAAATGAAGTGACAGTAGAGGTACATTTTTGTTCCTCAAGGATCAGACTTCCCAAAGTTACCCTGAAGGTACAGTCATGTTCTCTTTGGGTACAAATGTTGTCCTAGCAAAAAAGGTACAGATTTTAGGGGTGCCAAGCATTTGTACCTTTTTAGGCACTTTTCGTAGCTTTTGTTTCTGAGAGTATGCTGTCCTACTGCAGGCCTTGAGAGGCCAGCAGAAATGCCAGTGTTTAAATGGAGAGGAAGCAGTATGTGTGTGGATTTGACACTCACACTGAAGGATGGGGGCCGTGGGTTTGTCATCGCGTTGTGAAAGAGAAACGCCTCTGTCTTTGCACTGGATCCGTGTGGATGAGTGAGGGGTGTGACCGACACTCCTGAGGGGTGTGTTTGTACAGTTGGGGCTCCTTCTGTGCAATCGTAAAACTCTGTGTGCTTGACACACAGGGAGAGAAAAAAAGGAGGTGATGCTAGATTGAGATTGCTTTCAGAAATGTTCCTTAACATGACATGCAGTGAGATTCGTTCTATGGATCTGTGTTTAGACTGTTTAAAGGTTCTCGCCATATTTTTAATTGTTCTGTGGTTGCCACATTACCAAGTGAACATTTCAATTCAGTCAGTTCCTCTCTTATCAATCTTACCCATTCACTATAAAGGGGACTTAATTTAGACATTTATTTTCCACTTTATTTTATATCTATGTTTCAATTTTTTAGTATTATTCTGTATGTTGTCTGCATGCACCCACTAACCACAGCAAATTCCTTGTATATGAAAACTACTTGGCGAATAAAGTGATTCTGATTCTGACATAGCTTTGGATACCCATTTGCATTCTCTCACCAGGGTCATCTTTGTGCTGCTTGCAAAAGGCATCCATTTGATATGAGATCGTTTGTATTTTTAAGAGGTGGCCTGTAGCATAGTGGTTAAGGTAAACGACTGGGACCCGCAAGGTTGGTGGTTTGATCCCCGGGGTGTAGCCACAATATACAGCCGTTGGTCCCTTGAGCAAGGCCCTTAACCCTGCATCGCTCCAGGGGAGGATTGTCTCCTGCTTAGTCTAATCAACTGTATGTCGCTCTGGATAAGAGTGTCTGCCAAAATGCCATTAATGTAATGTTAATGTAAGAGAATTTCAGCTGGTGGAGGTTTAAATAGTCTCTGGCCTCACTGTGTCATTTCACACAGGTGGGAGGCTCACATTGGAAGCGTTTCTGCGGAGGCACGCCCTTCAGTGGACAGAATCAAACTAGCTGGAATCTGCAGAATGTGTTGTTTTCTGAATTTTCACGGTGCTCTGTATGCGTGTGAGTTTCGTGTTTCTGCTATCTACAGATGACTGCCACGCTCCAGTGAGGGGGTCAAATACGGAGTTGACCCCTGGAAAAACCGGAATAGGCACTACATGATATAACTTGTTCTACAGTAAGTAGCACACAGTACTGTACACATGGCTGCTAAGAGACCTTGTATACTGTGTGTACTGAGCATGGACAAACTGCCCAAGGAAAGCACCCTGCGGTGAAATACAGCTATGCCAGCTTGACCAGCTTAAAAATTGAGCTGGTCTAGCTGGGTATGAGCTGGCCAACCAGTGTCTTAAAGCTGGTCTAGCTGTCTGTGCTGGTAGCTGGTTCAAAACATAGCTGAAGCTGATCAAACCGTGTCAACCTGGGAGCTGGTCTGAACGGGTCGACCAGCTAGCAGCTGTTTCAAAACCTAACTTGATCTGTTTCACTTCAGGAGGGATATCCATCAGTAACCTTCAGAGCCAATGCCATAACTGTCAAAGAGGAGACTTCTAATACGTGGCTACTGAGACGATGTGAGATGGGAGTCCCGGCCAGTAGTAATCAGAGCACTGGCAGGGACCGTGGTAAATCCATGCCAGATGGAAAGGTATCAGCGGTCCCCTTGGCAATACGTATTATTCTATTAAATAGGCAGTCAAAGGTTTTCAAAATGTCCAGGTCCATTTTGGAACAGCGTAAAGTTGCGAAAGGACCAGAATGGAGCTTTGTTGCCACTTGAGGGGGTGAAAAAAGGATTAGCTCGCTGCGTGCCACTGTGGCCCGTATAGCCAGGGACTGGCATCCGCATCAAAACGAGCCGTTTTTAAAATTAGCAGATGGATATCAGTCACAGAACAACGCAATAGAGAGGAGAAAAACACACTGCTGCTCGCTTTTAAGGCTGGGATTTTCATCAGTCTTCCATTTTTTTGTATTTTGTTGCTTAATTGAAAGAAACGCATTAGCCGAGCCAGGGCAAGAGCAGGATGAGTCAGGGATGATGCGCTTTAGCATACCCTGTGCCCCACTGTTAATTAACAGTACTGAAACACCGACAGAATTTTAATGTCCCACTTCAAGAAGAAAGCGAGCATTAGTTACTTGGTCGTGCTGCAATGCTAAGAGAGGGCCATTGCCATCTACAATGTGATGACAGTGACCACTTTATTAGGTAGACCTGTACACCAGCTTGTTGACGCATTTTTGATCTGCAATCATGTGGTAGAAACTAAATGCATAAAAGCATGCAGATGTGGTCAAGAGGTTCAGCTGTTTTATCAGACCAAATGGCGAGGAAATGTGATCTTTGTGACTGACCCTCTTGACCATGTCTGCATAAAAGTATGCAGATGTGGTCAAGAGGTTCAGCTGTTTTTCACACCAAAATGGGGGAGAAATGTGATCTCAGTGACTGACCATGGAATGACTGTTGGTGCCCGACAGGGTGGATCTGGTTGTCTGAGAAACTGCTGATCTCCTGGGATTTTCACGCACAACAGTCTCTAGAGTTTGCAGCGAATGGTTCAAAAAACAAGAAGAACATCCAGTGAGCAGCAGTTCTGCGGGCAGAAACGCCTTGTTAATGAGAGAGGTGAGAGGAGAAGGGCCAGACTGGTCGGAGCTGACAGTGATGCAAATAACCATGCAGTACAACAGTAGTATGCAGAAGGGCATCTCTGAGCACACAACACATCAAACCGCAAACTGGATAGGCTACAACAGAAGATTTTTTGGTCTAAAAAATAAGTCTAATAAATACCTAATACACTGGGTGTATATTGCAGTAGTATAACTGTGGCAGGGTCTACGGTACCAAATGCCAAACATTTTTCACACTGACACTGTAACAATGAAAATGTAATGTGCTAACCTCAGCCTTAGCCAAAATAATGGCATTGCGCTTCCCACAATGAAACTTCAAGCACCAGATGAGGCATGGATTTGGAAAAGGTTCACTGTAATTAAAAACAATATCACAAAGCTGACAGCCATGTGTTCGGGAGAGCCAAATTGTCCGCTCCATTGCCAATTTCCAGCTCAAACCATGAACACCTACAATGACAGGGAAATGGAGAAGTGAGAAACACATTCACAGCACAATGTATGAGGGTGTGTCAGATGAATAATTGGCTCGTGAAAAAAATCAAGTGTGTGAAGGGTGCACTCCATCTCTGTTTCACAGGTTTTAAAACCAAGAGATACAAAATTCGACTTAAACATTATTGTAGTCAAGGAATTTGCTGACAACACGCTCACAATGAACTGGACAAATGTATTTCTGTGGAGTGAGCGTTGTCATACTGTACACAGAATAAACATTCTTTGAGCAAAACACTGAAGGTGAAACACCATTACCATTTACAAAGTTACAACGACTGCCGTAAATGAAACAGAAAGACTTCCCCAGCAACAGTGTGGAATGTTGCGCATACACAACGTCTCACCAGTGGCGACAGAATAGGCCTGGGACAAAAGAAATCTCAACAGAAATGCCAGTTTCTCTTGCACTAAAGGCAGCACATATTGATCACAGCGCAAAATGCGTAAACACTCGCAGTATGGTGATAATAGCGTACCTTAAAATGAGACCAAAATTAACTTTACTATTACTGCTACATACTCAGCCACGGAGACAAAATGTCCCCGTGGATGAGACGTGTTCTTCCTTGATTGGTGTAATTGGTAGGGGAACCAGTGAATTATTGTGTTTGTATGTGAGCTGAAGGGTATATGCGTACAATATGAAATTAATTTATTTGGGGGTCGCTACAGTAATGATGGTTGTAATTGTTTTGTTGCAGTTCATGCTGCTTGTTTGGCTTTTCTCTGCTATTTATCTAATAACAGTGTGTGATCTCCCAGGAGCACTCAAACACATTTATTCAAAGCGTCCACTTTTTTAAACCACAGATTGAAGTTGCTGAAAGATTTTTCATTACAAATCGCAGCAGGGTTGTCTTTTCTTCAGGATGTCGCTGAGGAATATATGACGCCGTGTTTATAAACATGCAGCTTGTGCCAAAATATGTCTGTGGTGAGCCGTGTCTTCCTTTGACGCATGTTTACGATAGAGGCCCCTGTCGCTTGTTCCCACCGCCGCAGAGGTCCAGATAGCACACGCACGCTGTGTGAGAAAGTTCCATCAAACATTCTTTTCCCAAACAACAGTATATCACACTCCCCTAAAAACAGCTGTATTCTACATTGCTTAATAAGCGCTATCAGTACTGTTAAACTGTACTAGACCCTAAACACACACAGTAATATATACAGTATACATGTATGTGTATGCGTGTGTGTGTGTCAGTATTACATTTTTTACAGTATTTACCATACGGTCGGATGCAATGATGGACATGAGCAATAACGTGAAAAAAATACATACATCTGAGTTTGATTTCAAAGGCAGGTTTTTAATATGATTCTTGGCTTTTTTTTTAGGGTCTGTTATGTCTAAAATGTCATAAATAATACATTGGGCCCTGATGCTTATATTGCAGAACATGTGGGATATTTTATTCATGAGATCCTTGAAAAGGTCCCTTTGAGCTGGTCTTGGGCTGGGAGTGGGGCGCTGTGGGGCAGTGTTAGTGCGGATCTCATTGCCTTTGTCAGACACGAGCTCTCGACCTTGGACATGAAAAATGACACACGGACAGATCCAAAAGAACAGCTTGTTACTTGATGGTGTCAGACGATGTGTCCCAATCTGAACAGCCACTTTATGTGTGTGAGTCATTTGCATGCAATGGACACTAAAGGGGAAGGCAGTTTCTTTTTTCTATTGAGTTCCTTGACAACTTCAAGGAGAATTTAATCTTGCTGTTTGACAAAAACTTTACTTTGTTTTAAAATCCTGACATATTGGCCTCTGCTTCATGGGTAACCTTCTGGCCATAAAAATCATACTGCTTTAACAGCCTCTGGAACCTCACCAGAACAGGGCTGACAGCATTTATTAAATAAATCAAAATATATATGTGTGTATTTTATACATACATTTATTTGGGGTAAGGTTTTGTTAATCTGCTCATTTGTGAAGTGTCACTGACTTGTTTTATTGCTTTGTGCACGCAGGCTTTTCCAGTATCATGTCTAGAGCTCACAGTCTTTGAATGCCTATAAATTACAGGCTTATGACTGTGAAAAAGGTGCCAGACGCCCTTTAATATATCTTGTCTGCCCTCTCTTCATTTTCCACCTTGATGGTTCTGACCCCTTAGTTTAAATTCTTTTCATCTTGTCGAGATTTCTCTGGTTCGTCCGCAGCAGAGATTGTCACTGGTAGGTGGGGGGCTTGGCAATGCCACAAAGCAGTGGCCCATGTGGACTCGCTTTTCATCTGTCAAGGAACACAAATGTGCACCAGGCCAAGTGTGTGAACCAGCCGTAAAATCCAGCTATGCCAACTTCACCAGCTCAATTTTCAATTAGCATAAGCATGGCCAAGCTGGTCATAAAGCTGGTCTAGCTGGGTATGAGCTGGTCAACCAGCATGTTTAAGCTGGTCTAGCTGGGTATGAACTGGTCAACCAGCTAGTGCTGGTAGCTTGTCTGAGCTGGTAGATGGTCAACCATGTCAAGCCATGATAAACTGGGAGCTCGTCTGAACTGGTCAACCAGCTAAACCATGTCAATGAATCAGGTTACTCCATGTATTACATTACATTACATTATTGGTATTTGGCAGATACTCTTATCCAGAGCGACGTACAGTTGATTAGACTAAGCAGGACACAATCTTCCCCTGGAGCAATGCAGGGTTAAGGGCCCAACGGCTGTGCGGATCTTATTGTGGCTACCCGGGATTAGAACCACCGACCTTGTGTGTCCCAGTCCTTTTCCTTAACCACTACACTACAGGCCGCCCCTAGTAGTGTAAGCTCAAATACTGTGTGCATGGGCAACCTAGTTATGAGCAGGACATCACTGGTTTTTGGAAGGGATTCTAAGATGGATCGGGTTAATTTGGTTTTCCCCGAGTTTTTCATTCCCTTTTCTCGACTACCAGCAGCCTGAGAAGTGGGGCCTTATCACTAGCCGTCAGAAAATAGCCCGGAATCTTCAGGCGAGGGGGCCGAAAGGCCGAGCAGGCTGATAAAGAGGGAGTCCCTTTGAATAACTTAATGAAATCCAGAACCGCGCAGGATATTGCCGGGACGCGGAGCCAGGGCGAAGGGCCGCCGCCATCTTGTTGCCGTGGGAACAGTGCGGGCGGCAGATCAGAGGAGGCCCCGGGGCCGGGCTCCTACACTTGTTCAGCAGATGACGGGACCTCACATCTGGACCTCATCTGGGGCCGCCAGTCGGCGCGATAAAAACCGTTTGCGTTGTGACAACGTGGCAGGGCGAAGGTGCGGACAGTTTCACTGGCTCCCGCCTGGCTTTGCAGTTGTGCCATAACCCGAGACAACGAAAGGAAATAATGGTCTACATCACAAACTATATGATGTCCTTTATTGTCATGCAGATTTTGTTTTAGAGGTCTGACTTTGGTGTTAAGTCGATTGACGGAGAGGACCGAATTAAATCTGCATGTACTGTAGCCTCTGTGAAAACAATGATTATGATATGAATGTATATACAGACAACTATAGCAGCAGTTTACATTATGTTGGATTTTGTTCATAACCCAGAGGAAGAACATCTAGTTCTTTCAAAGTTTTCATACAACCTACCCGAGTTGCTGTCTTTACAGGAAACTAAAATAAAAATAAATGGAACATTGGCATGAATCCCTGACAATGCTTTTCATGACTAAATGATAATCAACAGGGCATGATTTCTGTTGGCTTGCAAAAATGTACAAAATTCTTAATAATTTAATGAGCTGACTCATAGCTTCATCTGACATTTGTATAAGTAGAAATTTAGATGATTGTTTGGACCAAACACCATCACACAGATTGCCCTTCCAGGACCAGAATCAGACTGTTTTAGGTCAACAAGATGGTTTGTTTAGAGAGAGAGTGCAGAGAAAGCAACCGACTGTAACAGAGAGGACTAATGACAGTGCTTTGTCCCTGCTCTCGCCCAGGTGTGGAGGTAATCGACATACAGAGGTGACTTTCTCTATATGTTCTCTATTTGAACGTGGCTGGGGGAATTGTTTGCAGGTCGCATTGTTGCTGGAAGAACTGCAAGCTTTACGCCTTCTTACACTAATGGCGTTTTGTAGGCAGGGTTGAAGACTTATATGCTCTTTTGTCGTTTATGGGAGCATACAAAGGCACTCACTTATTTATATAGCGTCATTGCTTCATGGCCGGTAATAAAAGACGGGGAGTTTGTGGAAACAGCAGTTCTGCCAACGCGGTATTCGGCTACAATCATTTGTGGGAGCGAATGTGCCCGTCTTCTGACCGGCCCGTTAGCATCAATTGTGCGATCGAATGTGCGGTTGTCACACATCGGGCTTCGCTTTTCTGTGAAGACTGCTCGGTGTTCACTGTGGCCTGGTTCCTGGGCTACAGACGCAAACTGCTGAGCCATTTTTGACTGGAAGTGTGTGGTACTGGTTTTATGGTCACCTTCAGTACTGACTCTAGAGGATTGAGGAGAGAGAACTGGGCTGGCCCTAGAGTGAATGTAAGGGTGGCGCTTTTGGTATTCCTTTTGGCTTTTCCTTCTTTCCTCTGGTTTTTTGGCGGGGGAGGTGTGTTTCGTGTTGTCTGTCCCTGCAGGTAAGCGGCAGGCCTGGGGACTATTGGAGGGTCCAGTCCGGGTCGCTGGGACTGTAGCAGTATTAACCTGGTTATACCCTGCGTAGCTGTAGTTTTGCGTTGTCCACTGCTGGGTTGCAGTGACGCCATTTTCAGGCCGCTACTATTATAGATATACCAGACTGCTGTGCCTCTTTTAGGCACGGCTCCAATTGTGGAGCGCTAAATTATCCCTTATTGTGGACTGCTAATTCTGCCTCACATCTCCTGTGCACTGTATGTGGCTACTCGCACAAGTGTGCACTGTATGTGGCTACTCGCACAAGTGTGTACTATTCTCCCCAGTTACCCTGGCCTCTGTATATAACTGGGTGCACTTCAGCTGCTGTAACCTTGTGTGCCTAACCGTGTGTCCCCTGCTCCCTCCGGCCTCAGGACCCTAATGCTGAGGCGTCTCTTAGTTATTGGGTTCATACTGTGGTGCGTACTTGTTCATTGATATTAATAATAGCCTATGGATGGTTTGTCCCCCTTCATTGCGTGGCCGTGCTTACCCAGTATAGTTTGAGTGTGGGGTTTTGTTTCACGTGCCCTAGTCTCTGGTCTGATAGGAATGTCCTTAGCTGCTAGCTATCGCCATGCATCCCTTATATTCCTCTCCCCGCTTATTCGAGATCATTTTTAAACTGCAAATTTAAAGATTTGTTACTTTCTATCAGAGAAAAAAGCCGTTATATTTTTGTATGCCTGCCTCTGTCTGGTTCATTCAATTGAGCAGCCTCGTGTGGGGAACAGTGGTCTGGGGAGTTGTTGAGGACCTTCCACCCCAGCCTCTTAATAGTCTGCCCTAACTCACTTCCTTGTGGTCACACTACATTAATACGACATTTCCAAAACTCAAATCATAAATAATGGCTGCAAACGACACTCTCTTATACCGAATGCAGTTAGATGGCTGAACAGTGACTGGATCCCAGTGCCCTGGGGCGGATGTTAGATGTGGAGATTGAGCCAGGACGAGACTCCAAAATCAAGCTGGAATCATAACTAGAATCTGAGATTTGACTGAGTGTCTAAATGTTGACATTCACATAGTGTATTCTTTAGTGGAATATCCCCCTGATTCTGGTGTCTGTTAATCCATGTAGATAATTGACATGTACAATGACTGCCAACGGATACACACATGCAACAGGCCAACACCTGACAGCTTCTAAAATGTGATAAAAACTGGTAAAAATTGTAAAATCGTTTCCTGGCACCCAGTGCATTTCAATCGCATTCTCATTGTATTCTACACTGACTGAAATAGTGCAGGGCAAAGTAAATGCTCGTGGGCTCAGGTTGGTAACTCTGAAAAACAAACAACTCATTCACATTACTTCAGCAGTAAACTGACACGCCAGATCAGTCACGGGAAAGGTCATGAAAACAGTGCTGACCAGTGGATTCCATATATTTTCTCATGCTCATACATCTAAGTCCACTCGCATGGTAGACTTGCAGCCAGAAAGTCATGTAAATCAGCGTTTGTTGTGGTTGCGGTTGGGGGGGAGCATGTGCAAATTTTCTGCGTGAGAAGCAGCAGTAACAGGACTGTTGTGTAAACGGTCTGGAGAAGGGTTTGCTGTGTTCTGAAAGAGTGGCGGATCGGAGGAGTTCAAAGTTAGGTTTTTTACAATTCTGCCCTTGGAATACATCCACCAAAATTTCAAATCCTTCATCTCTAATCACAAACAGCCATATGTCTTGCATATTTGCTTATCTGGAAAAATTCAAATTCAGGTTTTGCAACATAGCCCAGAAAAACAGAAAAGCGTTATGCGGGTATATCAGATTGACCTTGAAATTTCCTTCCTGTTGTTGGTACGTGTAGCTGGGCTTACCTTTGTGGCTATATGAAGAATAGGCAAGCTTTTCATTCAGCTGAATGGAGAAGAGGGGAAGGTTAAGGGATCTCAAATGAGAACAGAATCCTGCTCAATGTGATTGGCCTCTCCACTTATGCAAAAGGCTGGTTTTTCAACCTGCACCTTATGAACCTAATTTTTTGCCTCCCTTTGTTCTTTTCCCCTGGCCTCAACAGAAGAAACCTCTGGACGTACAATGGGAGAACAGGCTGTCTCCAATAGCAGCCCCCAGCACGGCCAGACCAGGCAGAATGTCGTCAGGTGTGGGTGGCTAAGAAAGCAAGGGGGCTTTGTGAAGACTTGGCACACACGCTGGTTTGTCCTCAAGGGAGACCAGCTACATTATTACAAAGATGAAGAGGAGACAAAAGCCCTGGTAAATAATCCCTTTTTTACATAAAATATGAAATGTCCTGTGCTCTGTTGCTCTGAACAATGATCTCAAACTTCTCTCAAACTTATAACAGCAAGGGAAAAGCACTCGCTGTTCCATTTTTCACTTCACCAAGCTGATGTGAAGTTCTGATGTCTTATCGTTGTTTATTTCCTATGATTGCACTTTCTCTGACAGGAATTACGGAGGGCGCATAACAAATATACTCCTTTTTGTTTGTTTGGCTTGTTTTTGCAGCCCTGTTGCAGACTGTCTCCTCCACGACAAAGTCTGAATGTACTGATAAATATAACATCTTGTGCTACCATTCAGAATGAACGTTTGAAAAATATGACAAAATATGTTCTGTCCCAGGAAGATGCCCTACTTTACTCCAGCATTTAGGTGCAGTCTGATTTCGATTCTGTATATTTTCTAAACTCTAAACTTTTCTAGATCGCAGAGAGCAGTAATCAGTGTTCTGCTCGCCTTCAGAATACTCTAAGAGACTACACTGCCAATCACAAATCTACCCACAATATTACACTAGGCCCTAATCAGAGAATGGGATACTGCTTTAAATAAAAAACCGGCAACTAATTTGTAATTCCATCTTAATGGGATAGTGCTACTGGCAATCAACACATGAACCCTGTGATTGGCTTGCATATGTTTGACCAGCCACCCCACCCCCACCCCACCCCCTGACCTGCACTGTCTGTCACTCAAAAATCACATGCACAAATCAGTCCCCGATCATTTCAGCATCTCAGCCTTTTCTTCAAGTGAGCAGAAAATCCTTGTTAGCTCCACATTTTATTGAATTTGTTCTGTATATCTTTCTGCATTGGTATAATCTCATAAGAAGAATAGTTGGTTGTTTTCAGCTTGTAGCCGTGAGGTTGGTAGTGGCTTCAACTTTACTGAGGCAACAAGCTTGCCAAGGGAGCAATTATATGAGAGAAGGCTGCTAAGTTAAATGGAGACACTGTGGTTCAAATCATATTCTTTGACAAGAAAACAATTTTAAGGTGCACATTCTCATTAATTACAGTTGGTGAAACGTTTAATGTGCACTGTGCGCAGTGGCTAAACGAATTCATTTAATTTAGCAATCTGGGCTTTATTTTATTGTGTTTATTCGGTTTTTATTTCCTGCTAGCAAGTTACTTCACAGCTTGAAACATACAGACATTGTTGTTTTTGGAACACGTGCACAGATTTGTACAGCAAATAGAAGGTTAAGCTTTATCGTGAACATATATTTTAGAAGTTCATTATTTTCCATAGAGAAAAAGTACTGCCATAACTCCACCTCCTCTGTTCCCAATTGTAATCTGTCTCTGAACAATCCAAATTATTATTAGCTAATAAATTACTCACTGAGTGTATATTCTCATTTGTGTGGTATATTTAAGCATGTTCACAGCTTTTTCGATTTAAGTTTGTCAGATTTCCCCCCCCCTGCAAAATGCCTGTAGAGGGACGGACTTTTCCCTCCCGGGTGTAGAATACCTACACATCTGCAAGTACCAAATCACTCACTGTTTGACAAAACGGTGTTGTTAATTTCAGCATGGTTGTTGCATGATCTATTTCTGTGAATTTCAATTTCATTTCACGTCTTTAGTTTTAAGGGCAGCAAATCGCCAGTTCTGTTCTTTGAAGCTTCGGTTTTATCTTACATTATTAATTTACATATAGTGGGTTTTTAAAACTTTGAACCCATGAGTGATTTTACCCGTGTTCAATTACAGTTCCAATTTACACCTCTGTTTGAAGTGAGAAAACACCAGAGGACATGTTTTAGGTCTTAATGTTTTTATTATGAGAGAGTGAACATTCTCTAATTATTAAATAAAACACGCCAGGAATCTTAATTTGCATCCATGATCCACATTTACTTGATATTAATCGAAGGCGGCGATTTTAAACGTACACGAATTCCGAAATGTCCCATTCATCGTTCTGTGTGGCGTTGTGCTGTTTCTCTGTGGGTTTCTTGTTATGCCAGCTATCAGCTAATTCCCCATTGATGCATTACTCTCGTTGAATCAGCTTTGCCTGTTTCAGTCAAAATGGCCACGATTGTGCCAAAGCCTGTCAGGTATGACAGACACTTTTCTCTCTGTCCTATATTATGTCCTCCTGCTGTTCAATCTGAGACTCCTGTACCATGTTCATCAGAGCCCTGGCTGAGAGGTGTGATACAAAACAGATATCTGGGAAATAAGCACAAGACTCCCTCCATTTTCCAGGACTGCTAAGTTTGAGTGTGACCCTTTCCGATATCCCTATCCCTCTTGTCTAACCCAAAAAAACAAAAAGAAATTGCACTTATGATGACTGTATGTTTAGAACAGCACTTCATGTGTATTTTACTAGTTATGGATGGGATGCTTTAACTTGTGGAAGAACCTATGCACTTGTAAGTCTTGCCCTTGCACTTTGGATTAAAAGCGTCTGCCAAATGACTAAAATGTAAATGTGTAAATGACTACTCCTGGCACTGCCACTGCGTTGGTGGGTGCTAAGTCAGTGGCCGGTCAGGAGAAATTTAATTCGAGCCATGCGATGTTGAGGAACAGATCCAAGGGGCATGTGCTAAAATTCACATTCTGACTAGAGGTTAAATAACAGACAAAAATAGTCACCTTAGAATTTGCTCAAATGGGCACTGAAGCGAAATGAAAAGCTTTAGGGCTAGCAAATTCAGCACAGCGATCCGAAAGTACTTTAATAGTATAGCTAGTAATGGGAAACCGATGCCTCATATGGAATGTGAAGAACCTGAAGAGCAAGTAGCCACTAGTGCTGTAGTCCAGGTGTGAAGTCCAATAACAGAGCTCCAAATTAGTGTCATGTAATGCCATGAACACATTACATTACATTACATTACATTACAAGGCATTTAGCAGACGTTCTTATCCAGAGCGACGTACATCGAAGTGCAGATCGAACACAGGGACAAGCAAGTGTGAAGAGGACCCGAGAGGACCGTACGGTTTCCGAGTCCTAGTGTGACCATACAGATACGCCAACGACATTCACACTGTGGCACAATGGGGATCTCCATCAAGAGCCGTGCGCTGAACCCTGTAGCGTAGTGGTTAAGGTAAATGACTGGGACACGCAAGGTCAGTGGTTCTAATCCCGGTGTAGCCACAATAAGATCCGCACAGCCGTTGGGCCCTTGGGCAAGGCCCTTAACCCTGCATTGCTCCAGGAGAAGGATTGTCTCCTGCTTAGTCTAATCAACTGTACGTTGCTCTGGATAAGAGCGTCTGCCAAATGCCAGTCATGTAACACATTGAAATAATGAAAGCAGTATTTGTTTAATTGTTCACTCCAGCTTTCGAGCA
Organism: Conger conger; assembly: GCF_963514075.1. Taxonomy (NCBI): domain Eukaryota; kingdom Metazoa; phylum Chordata; class Actinopteri; order Anguilliformes; family Congridae; genus Conger; species Conger conger. The sequence goes on along the minus strand of NC_083771.1, from coordinate 42,854,288 downwards.
AGCCCGCCAGTGTTGTGACACTGACTGGGAAGAGGATGCTTAACTATTTTCTTCTATCTGTTGAGAAATATCTGTTATTTATCACATCTTCCTCATTTGGTTCCCCCCTACATTTTGTTATTGTCGCTAAAGAGCACGAGAGGAAGGTGCTGGCAGTGTTAGTCTTCAATGCTGTATAATAGATACAAGAATGAAATCTTCACTTGTTAGATGGAGATTGTAACTGCTTCCCTGTGAATGGAGACTAGCTTTGAATATAGATATTAAACATTTTGTGCTCTGCTCTCCCTAACAGAGTATTTTCAAAAGGATATTGAAGATCGAATAACACACTGATAACACACTGAATGGATTCTCTTGAGCATAGATTTCAGGGGAAAACAATAAATTTAAGAGAATTATAGTTGAGAAAGTAGCTTTTTTCAAAATATTAGTACGTAGTAAGAGACATCTGTCTCTCCCTACGAGGAAATATGTGCATGGTGTTGAAGAGCAGAACAAAATGTATTCATTTGCAAGAATTAAAATGATGTATGCGTAAGCATTCTTTAGTTGCTGTGGTAGGCAGTTCTGGTTCACTACAAAACAAAGAAATGTACTGTATACAGTACAGTATATGCATGTAGTGAAAAGTTAATCTAAAATTATGTTGGCAGGCCAGTAATGCCATTTTCCGTTGAGGTTTGATTTTGCATAGCGATTCATAGGCCAGCTGTTGTACTTCTTCTTTTTCCAGTTTCTCTTAGCGGCATGTAAAGGGCTGATTCAATCAGCAAACAAAATCCATAAACGTTTTTAATGAAGGTTTCCTGAGATTGTATGGTAGTGGTACTGGTTTAAATCAGTCATTTATGTTCAGTTTATGCTATAAGGCTCCACTTATATTTTGGATAACTTCTCTTGTCCAATGACCTGTCACAATAGGTGTGCCAAATACCTTTTTTTATACTTGAAACAGGCCTGAAATGCTTCTGAAATACTGTATAGTTTGAGAGATAAGGGGCTTTGCCATTTGCCATGCCATTTGAGTTTAAAAATTGTTTCATCATTTTAGTAGTGGGTTCAAAGAAATATGATAGCATGCTTACATATCTTGAAATGAGGGACATTGTTATGCCCGTGGTTCCAAAAGCACATCAGACCCCTAAAGATACACACTCGAGTGGCTAATTGAACAAGGTACATGTCTTTACTCACTGTCCTCATCTGCTACTAGTATTTTTACAGTGGGTGGTGGGCTGAGGCTCTGCCGAATTATGACCTAATCACACGAGAGAGACAGAGAGACGGAGAGAGACAGAGAGACGGAGAGAGACAGCTTTTCAACACTTTTCTCAACACATGCTGCTAAAAAATCAACACCACCACGTGGACCGTGCATACCAGGAGAAACAGCTGTTGCCATGCCTGCATGCTGAGACGAAACAAGAGCACTCAAAGTTCACAAAGATAACCAGAGTATTGGGTTGAAATCCGTTTCTGGGAAATGATAATCCATCGGGAGAGGGATTATCAGTTGAAAAGTTGTTTGTGTCTAGTTGATATTTAAGACCCCAGGAAACCATCAGCCACAAGACGTGTTTTCTCAACCTATAGTATTATCTATTTTGATCCACCTAGCTTATTGTAAACCATGTAAGATAACCATTCTTTTTAATATTTGTTTTGCCGTTGGCATGGCATGCAGTGATAATCAAGACATGACAGGTCAGTGCTGAAGCATAATATATATATATTTTATGTATCTTTTTAAACCTCTTTTTAAGACCCAGGGTTGGGACGGTGTGGGGTTTTTTGGGGGGGTTTTTTTGCATCCATTCCATTTTTAACAGTGCAATTTTCAATCACTATGATAACAGGATATAGCATTAGAACCGCAAGCTCATGTTTTTAATCTGTATAACCTATTTTAAGATGCCATTGCTTTAGCGACAACAGTTCCTCATTTTGTAACATTTGGGTGGCAACTGCATTTTGGAAATCCATATACTACAGGAAATAAGTTAATGTCAGTCTCTTTTTCACGGCAAGGGTCCAGCAAACCAATGCATAAAAATGCAATTCTAACTGGGAGAAACGTTGATAGAATATCCATTGTTTACTCAGAATTTCTCTGGAGGAATTTTCATTGTTGTCCATTTTGCCGCTGCATACTTCTACAAAAGTACATATGAATGCTATTACCTATGTTTCGTATAGGCTCTCTGGAACGTGAACGTCAACGTATGAACTTATTTAACCAGTATCGGCTGTTGTATACTTATCGTTCGATGCAACTCCCGACAACGCTTTTTCCCAAATGTCCCTTTATGGGGTTTTTTTCCGTCAATTGAGACTGCCCACGTTCGCACCGGGATCAGGCTCCGGCTGCTATGGTCTGGGAAAGTCTGCAGGCCCTTTGGACCACCTCTGCTTTGGAAGTCTTTTGACTGCCAAGCACGAAGGTCAGTAATCCCAGAACCTGGAAGTGGGCGGAAAAGCCAAGGAGAACAGGCTCTGTCGGACAAAGCTTGTGTTGTTCTCCTAGCTTACGAACAAAAGCAATACAGTTTTGAAACATGGAATATTCCATTTTAGTCAGCACAGCGCGAGGCGCCGCCAGATTTGGACGGATGACTTGCTCCGCTTCACAGTAGAGCTGGAGATTGCATGATTAGTCAAGCCCAACAATGTTACCCGTTAGCTTCCTTCCTTTGCAAAATATTTTTGAATGTTGCCTCTTGTGAGTTGAGTGAGACAGTCTGTGGGAGTTAAGCTATCCAGTCTGTTGTGGAACGTACCCAAAAGGGATCAACAAATATCAAATCTGGAAAAAAGTTTTAGGAACAATCCTTCTCCAACCTTGTGTTTCTGATTAGTTATGGGTTATGTACAGTAAGGGATAATACCCTATCAGTTATGGGGAAATAATTGTCCGACGGCGTGGTTCGCGTTGGGCCGTTTACCACCCTGAAGGGAAATTATTTCCTCATAACTGACTCGTTCGTAGGATATTATCGCGGTTATACCACGACTAACTTGCCATAGTAATGTAGCTGAAGACATATTTATAAAAGTTCACTAGCTCACCATCGCTGAAAGGAAATACAGCGTTAGGCTGTCAACTAATGTTAGGTCGCAAAATAATAGTAAGCAATTTATAGAAATTTGACGCTGTATGCAACTGAACGGAGCCCTTCCCATTTCGAACTGAAGCATAGAAAGACAAGCGAGCATGTCTCGTTCTTGCAGCCAATCCCGCAAAACAACATATTAAATTATTACGCTATAATGTAGTTTACAGAGAATATCAGTGTACTGAATATATTTTAGCATCGGGGGGCGTTCTGTGTCTAAGTATATTCCTCTACGCTCGTGTTTCTGTTGTTTTACGGAGTGAATTACAGACTAAACGTGAATTATTAGTAAACGTGTAATCATTCTCTCCTCACTCACTTGTTTTATGTTGTTACGTTATTACTGCCTAAGTTAAAACACCTGGTTATATTATGTTTGAAACATCTCCCATGGTTATCTTTCTATTATCTGTATCTGTTATCTGTAAACTGTAACTCAATGTGCGCTGTAGCCTACAGTAACTATTTTGTCAGCAGGTCGGCTATAACCGGACTACTTGCATGAATTACAAATCCATTGAGCATGATGTGGCGCCCATTGATTTTTGTGGTATATTTTAGCTGTGATAAAATTATACACACCTGTTCGATCTGTACTTGCCGTAGGTGGTCGGGTTATTTTTCAGTACCATGGTATAAATGAATAGTTATACTAACTCAATATCAGGTTTAGTTTTAATTCTTGTTTCTCAAGTGATGTATTTAAGCCCTTGGGTGGCAGGAACTTGAGGAGCTTTAAACAAACATGGCTAGAACATCAAATGTACCCTCAACGTGCCTAAGGGACGTTAGTCCCTTCTTTCTTCACTTACTCTTTGCTACAGAAATAGACTCATTACTTTATCATTGAGGAAAGCTTGGAGGAATTAAACTAGGCCAGGAAAGTAGGAGTGTGCGCAGAGCAGTTAATCTCCGTAGCCTAGCACGTAGCATAGTACTCGGGCAGAATTGTGGCACAGTCAATAGATTATACCTCCATATGCTGGTTTAAAAAAAAAAAAACCTCAAAACAAACAACTAGGGCAGACCGCTCTCTTCCGCGGTCCACTTCTCCGAGGTCAGCCTGCCCGAATCCATCATCCGCACGCCGGACGCACAGAGAGGGCATAATTACCCATGATCCACCGCAATCGGCGAGCGTGGAGAGACACACAAGGGGCGATGCGGTGTGAGGATAAAAGGCGCGCATTAATTACCCCGGCCCATCAGAACTGATGTCTCTATTTGTTACCTGCCCCTTTAGCCTAAGTGCTGTCACTAGCTCTGGGCAGAGAGCAGCTGGCCTTCTGGTCGTTGTGAGAAGCGGTGGCAGGCATCAGAATTCATCGCCGCTACGCGAACGCCCACGCCGCACCCCCCCACTCCCCCACACCCCCCCCCCCTCCCCCCCACGTGCGTCACAGCTGTCGTTTCTGCGCTGGGTCTGGAGAAACCCAAATGTTTCTGAGAGGAACAGCCCCGGGGGTGAGGGGGGGGGAGTGCTGGTGTCTGTAGCGTCACTGGCGAAGGGGTGTGTTCCTCTGAAAGGAGCCCTGGGCCCTGTGTCTGCTGCGCTATCCCGGGAATGTCAGGAATGGGAGCTGGCGGTCAAGTGTCAGATCACGCGCCCGGGGGGGGGGGGGGCGGCACGCGTGGGCACGGCGCTGGCGTGGCGTGTGCGTGTTCCCGCCCGTCCGGTACGCACGCTTCCCAGCGCTGCACAAAGGGGCGCCTGTCGGGGCGCGCTCGCCCGTGTAATTACGCTTACTCCTCCGACGGCGTCGTAATGAAGCGCACTCTGTTTCTGTAACTTTCTCTGAAGTGCGGATGTTTCAAAGCACAGGACTGCTCTGTCTGCGTTAAATAAGTGGCTGAAAAGGCAGCGTATGAAATGTGTGGGAATTAACATAATTATGGAAGTCATTTTGCATTGCTTAATTTAAATTTTAAAGTCCAAATACGTCATTCATAGAATGTACAGTTTTTTTTTTCCCAACCATTGACAATATTTGCCTAGGGGCTGCGGATCAGACAGTGATATTTTACAGAATGCTGAAACGTTGACGCACATTAGCAATGAAACGGTTATTACGGCGCACTTCACTTTCACGATTGTTTATTTCCATCCTGTCACGCTCCATATTTGAAAATAAACATGATTCATCGCAGGTAAGGACTACAGAGTAATGCTTCGACAACCATAACATATGTAGAGCACGTTGTTGTGCGCAGAACGATATTCTCGCTCCGTGCTGTTGTTGACGTGACAGGATGAGGGAGGGTACTACAGTGGAAAATTGGGAGACAATCATAATTGGCACCTGCTCCCTGGCAACTAATCTCCTACCATCAGTTTCCATACCCTTTTTATATCGCTCTGCCTTTCATGTTTTAATGGTGTTTTCATGTGATGGTTTCTTTGTTTTCACATGTTTCATTGTAGTGTATTTTTTTAGGTTGAGCCCTTTGTCTCAGTTGGGGGGATTTGGATTAGAGACTTCACCTTGATTCCCATCACCGCTGGCATGATCACAAATATTAATACTATATTTACTGAATTCTGCCTCGAGAACACAAGCGCAGGTAATCGTAACCTGTGCCAATAGATGAGGATGAGTGGTTTTCCTACTCATCTATTATTATTATATTATATTAGTCACTAATTTAGGAAGTACTGTACTGCTACTGCTATTCAGCGTGGTCATTTCAGACAAATGTCATACACCTTACCCCGCTCCCCGCACTGTTTTACTGCAGAAATGCCTCTTTCTCTAGCACCAATAGAGTATTAAGCTAAGGAACACTTGAAGGTGAGTTTTTACCCAAAAAATAACCTCCCACTCCAGGAATTCAGTTAAAAAATGATGAAGCAGGGCACACAGAGCATAAGATTAAGTTTCATCTGTCTGAAACAGCCTTTAAGTGTTTTAATAATCAACTGGGTATTTGAGAAAACACAATTGGCAATGGAATCACTTTGCAGAGTATGTGCCGTCTTTTTGCTAAATCATTAATTGCATATGAAAAAATGGTGTTTGCTAGAAATAACCATTAGAATAGTTTCATCAATAGCTTGCACTTTTGCAAAATCAGGAGCTTAAACTGGTAATGTTTTCTACTATAATTAATCGACAGTGACTGTTCACACATCAAAACCTTTATTTGACTAGGAAGTCGCATTGAGATTAAAACCTCTTGCAAATGAGATCTAGCCAAGACAGGGTCAAATAGCAGCATAAAATTACAAAATCACAATCACAAGACCATTGCAAATTCAAGTGTGGAAGTAAGACGAACTAGTAATTGACTTGCTGAAGATTTATAACGTCCAGAAATAATATTAATCCGATTTCGAAATGCAATCAGTTCAGCAAGTGCAAAAGAGCAAAACAGTTATTTACTTTTACATTAGAGATATTAATAGCTCTGCATATTGAGCTGAGCAGCTTTAATATGGTCATAATTGATGTTTCCCTCACACCTGTGGGATAAGTCTGGATATGCCTGGAGACAGAGGCATATGTCACATCTTGGCATGGCAATCTCCATTCAGCCATCCGTCATCCCAAAGCCCATTATCACAGCCGGGGGGGGGGGGGGGGGGGGGGGGGCGCAGGGTGGGGTGCGACCAGGGGCAAATCAAGGTGAATCTTAGCAGAATGACCCCGACAGACAGCAGAGAGGAGTCCATCCATCAGCCCAATATGCACATCGCAGGGAAAGTGGACCGTGGGGATAAAAGCCTGAAGAAGATGAAGGTCTGCACAGGCTCTCCGGAGCTTTAGGTAGCAACGCAGACCACTACAACACTGACCACTACAACGCAGACCACTACAACACTGACCACTACAACACTGACCACTACAACGCTGACCGCTACAATGCAGACCACTACAACGCAGACCGCTACAACGCAGACCACTACAACACTGACCACTACAACGCAGACCACTACAACACTGACCACTACAACGCAGACCACTACAACACTGACCACTACAATGCTGACCACTACAACGCTGACTACTACAACGCAGACCACTACAACGCAGACCGCTACAACGCAGACCACTACAACGCTGACCACTACAACACTGACCACTACAATGCAGACCACTACAACGCTGACCACTACAACGCAGACCGCTACAACGCTGACCACTACAACGCTGACCACTACAACGCATGCCGCTACAACGCAGACCACTACAACGCAGACCACAACAACGCAGACCACTACAACGCAGACCACTGCAACGCAGACCACTACAACGCTGACGTCTAATGACAGGACACTTAACCTCAACAGCGTCCTTCACTGGGGTGGGTGAAAACAGGGCGGAAGAATGTTACTCTCTCTACGTACAGAAAGTTAAAATGGCGGTGACTCTTCGAGGCACTCGTGAAAGGACAGGAAACGCCGCCGAATTCAACAGGAAGCAGGTTTCACGCTCACAAACCCGATCTGTGTAACCTTCACAGTCCAGAGGATAGCTCGGCAGCTCGCTGGGTAGCTCGGCAGCTATAGATACCGAGTAATGTATGGTACCTCCTCCCCACATTTAGAGCATTTTGTTTTATTTGAGACATTTTTTTTTTGCTGTTCAATGGGGACAGGAGGAGAAAAACCCTGTATTGTAGAGAGTCCAACAAATCAATGAAAGGAATGGAGAGTCCTTTTCTAGCACCGGCAAACCCTGTTTTTTACAGGGTAAAAAATAAAATGCATTTCATTTGAACCTGCGGGTCCAGGATAGAAAGTTTTTTTTATGGAACGTGACAGGCCTGAGGAACTTAGAAAGGGCAGATGAGGACATATATTTAGTCCTTAGGTGTTATACATCTATGTGTAGAAAATGACAATTACGTGATTCAATATTGTACAAGACATTTTTAAATCTGTTTGTATATGAGGCAATGATGACTGTGGTTCTATGAGAGATTACTGAAATTCTGCAATACCTTCAGAATATAGATTTTTGAACTGAAAGATGCTCTGTATAATATAACTAAAGAACAGCAGTGCAGTGTTCTATTTTGTTGAAGCACAGCGGTTCAGACAAGTAAATTGACCATTGTACAGTACTCCCAAATGTATTTATTTTTTCTTGTCAGCTCATCTAGATCCTGTGAAATTGCTGCCAATGTAACATTGTGTACAGAATTATATGAACAAGTACGAGTGAATACAAAAACTATACAGTCAAGATATACAGTGAGGAATAATAAGATAATTCACACCGTTCTTTGGAGCATGCATAGTAAAGTATAAAACATCTTTGGACATTCTGATGAGTTCAGATCAGCATTTATTTAGTTATTTAGTTAGAAGATGTCATCATTCAGTATCTGCCATTGCCCCCTGACCTTTGGTTTACCCCACCAATAAGGAACACCCCACCAATAAGGAACACTTACATCTGCTCGATGGCAGAGCCAGAGCAACTCCTGCCCAGTCCAAAGCATGTCATTGTACAGCACTGATGCATCATGGGAGGACTTTCTGTCAGTTTGTTTTCGATGTTGATGAGCCCTAAACCCCAGACTAGATGCATATTCTCTACCAGAGCTCAGAGCTGACCCTGTCACCTGTCATAACACAGTGACTGTTTACCCAAAGTGACTTACAGTTGATTCGACTAATCAGGGCCCAATCCACCCTGGAGCAATGTTTGGTTAAGGGCCTTGAAGGCCAAACATCAAACAGCAGATCTTATTGTGGCTAGACTGGGGATTGAACCATCCACACGGTATGGTTTACTTCCTGAAAAGTGTGCTTCCAGATACACTCAGCAGGTCATCTGGGCAAAGCACGTCAAATTGAAAGTCAAACTGCAAATGAATCCTACTGTAGGTACCGGTTTCATTTTCTGCCCATTGCTCCTTTTTCAGGAAGTCATCTCTGCTGTAGGACAGGAAATGGCGGATTTAAGAATACACACTTCCTCACAGTCACAAGGCTCATTACTCAGATAGGACTTAAAATTATAAGAGCACGTTGCTTAGGACAGCTCAGCAATGCTACACACAGAATCCATTAACACCGAACAACGGTGCCAAGTTTGCCATAGTAATTGCAGTACATTGGAAATTAGTCAGGAAAGTATTTGCAAAGTTGAAGCCTGAGCTTCGCCAAGTGCTTTAGGTGTTTTGCATTACCATGGTTCATTCAATCAACATGTACTTTCTGAAGGGTTCTGGGAGTGGTTGCCACTTATGGCAATTTATCATATTTAATTAAGATCATCTTTGCAAAACAAAATTCTTCTGTCCAAGGACATATCTGACAAGAGCTCACAAATCAATGTTTTTTTCCCCGTTGGTCTTTCTCCGTTCCGCACCACAAACCCTCTTTAATGAAGTTTGGGGAAGAAGCGCTAGCCATGCATAGCTGGGACCGACTTGACAGGGTAGGAAATGAGAGTGTAATTAGTATTCTGCGCCCCACACTTTCACTATGCTTTACTGCCATTGCAAAGACACTCTTGTCAGAGTGATGGTGGTACCAAATAGGATATATTACAACTTCAGCAGGCTTATGTGACCATCGGGGAGAGTGCTCAGAGACTGGCCCGATACCTTAACTTGAGTTTAGAAAATGCCTTACTACTTTAAATACCCGGCCTGGTCTGGGTTTTCATTAATTAACAGTTCAGAAACTCTTATGGGTCACAGCAGGCACACTCCTGCTGGATAAAATTGGTTTTTCTTTGAAATTTTTGATCTATATAGTTATATCTATGAGACATCTGAAGTGGAAAATCCAACAAGATTAGTCAAAGTATATTTTTAAAAGGTTGGTTAGAAGTAGCTGTATTTCAATTTCACTGGAAAAGAAAAGTTACTGTATTTGTTAATGGTTAACTAATTACAAGTTTATCCTGTGGTTTGCTAATGTATAAATATTAATGTAAGTAATGCATTAGTTGTTATTTAACAAATACATTAACAAATGAAAAATTAATTTCAAGCTTAATTAATGTATTTGTACGTCAATTAATTAAAACGTTCCATAGCTAGATGTATGAATACATGGAAGTGTAATGCAGGAGGAAGATCGAGAGCTTACCCTGAATGATGAGGTATAGCAACTAAAAGCTTACTCACAGCATTAGAGCACTATCAGAGCAAATTTGTGAAAACATGTTTCACATACATACATACATAATAAACTATTTTGTATTTTATTTTAAAATAAACTGCTATGCAGCTTTCTCAGAACAGTAGTTCGGTTCTATCTGCAGTGTTAAGAATGATCACATGATTCTCAAATTAGAAGCAATCATGAACTTGCTTGCTGCCAGACAACTGTCACCTCATACTGCGATTATATCTCTTGCATAAATTATCCCTGCTGAACAAATTAAATTCCTCTGAGAATGTAATATCTATTATCATGTGTGAGAATATTTCTGTCATTATCATCAATAAAATCAGTGATTACACATAAAAAATGCAATTAATGCAACTTTATCTATATTTCTCTCTCCCATTCATGTGTAAATCCTAAATCGCTAAAATCCTTTGACATTATATATCTACGGTACTCAAAAACTCACGGCACTTCCGTGATCACTGCTACAAAAGCAGGTTTCTATTGCAGAGCCCACGAAAACAAACCTATTTCTCTCCCCACTGATTGGTGAACGGGACAGAGATGTCTAAACAGATGTTTTACTAATCAAAAAGAACTCCCTGTTTTCATAATCAGTTGCTGATGAAGGTGGAATGGCTTCCTGCCCGCCGGTGCGGTGGAAAGGCCTTTGCAGCTTTCGTTTCCTGAGGAAAGTGCAGTGCTGCATGGGAAAGCTCTGGTGGACCTGGACAACATGATTATTCTCACTTGTGAGGTTATGCCAGGGTGCTATGTAAAGGTCCAGAGGAAAAAATGACTGTGCAGGCAGTGTGCACCATGTGCAGAATGAGCTGTATCCAGAGTCTGTACGGAGAGAGCACTGGGGCTGTCGCCAAGGTGCTGGAGTCAACACTCTTCCACAGTCCAGGACTCTGCTCCAGCGAATGTCCTACCCCGGGTCACACTGTGCAGTTCAGTGCTCGTTTAATTTAAAAGGAGGAGTTTAATGTTGTCTTAAATTGATTCTCGGGCAGAGCAAATTACATAAGAAATGTGAAAAATTCTGCCCCTGAGTTTCTCGGAGATGATTTCACAGGCTCTGATGATCTTATTATCTCTTCCCACTTCACATCACTGGTTTAATTTTAAAACTTTCCCTGTAATATAATGTACATTTTTTTGCCCACAGTGCTATTAAGACAGCTAAACTGTGCGGTATGTGTGATTTCCCCTTGTAATAACACCAAGTTTCAGTGATGGAACTTCAAGACTGTCAGGAAAGTGTAGTCAAAGGAGCAATGAAAACTGTAATGGCATTTTCATCCTCACACTGCAGTTCCCCGGCTATAGCCCATATGGAAAAAAAACTGCGGAAATCTAGTAAGATGCTAATGTTTTTCAAGTAATCACTTATGTTACTCATGTCATGCTTACAGCCATATTAGAAAGCTTACATGAAATCCATAAGGGAAAATGTTGCATATATCCTGATAAGGGGATCATAAAGGGGATTATTTTTTTACAGAAGATTGTATATTTTAACAGTAATATATATTGTACAATTAATACATTTAATACTACTAATGCTAATGGAAAAGTCTTTGGGTTGAAGGGCTATTCAGGCTACCACGGGACAAATGGACATCGCAATACTGAAACAACCACTCGGGTAAAGACTTCCACATGCTGAATTTTGTATGACCACATTTACAGAGAACTTGGTCTTACACATTTCTCACCACATACATGTATGTTAGCCCTCATCTGTGCTGTATACTTTTTCCATAACATATTTGTCAGACTTTCCTATAATCTAACATACATTTCTTATGTGTGTTTGAAGCCATATGTGTTAACTATGTGATTGGTATTGAACACATAAGAATCTGACTTGATTTTTGTAGGACTTTTACATATGGAAGTGCAATTTGCTGTAGTTGTTCCTTTTTGTTTTTCCATCTTGGACCTGGAGAAGCCTAGTTCTCCCTCAGGCATACAAATGATACAAACAGAAGTCGCATCTGTACTTTTCATTAAACCAATGGACTAAATGCACAGTTCAAAGCTGCCTGAGGTGCAATTCCTTAGGCTATGTGATTGGAGTTCATGACGGAATTTGAGTACTTTGTTCAATTTATTTTTTAATGCATTTTAAAGATAACAGTTTTTCAGCACTCTACAGGTGTTAAACATAGCACTTGACAAATGATAAACTGTGCATGTCTCATTAATGCATGTTCATGTTAGTTAATGCTCAATAATCAATTATTGGACCATTTCCCAAAATTTCATGTAATTGTAATGTGTGAGAAATTATTTTATATTTGGGTAAGAAATAGCAGATTCATATGAATCAGAAAATATTACTGTTAATACAAATTACAATACAACTGCAGAAATACAGTAAGAAATGAAACCGAAGAAGACAAACGTTATATCACGTGCGTCTGTGTACAGGAAAAGAGTGATCTGATCATATAGGAATACTGCAGGAAGAGTTCCTCGTCTTAGGATCCACCCGCCTAATGTAGTGGCATCAGGTATATCTCAGAAACGCAGCATTGACTTTGTCTCAGGTGGTTTTTAAAAATCTATTTGAAGAAGGCCACGAGGAACATGTAATGCATGCGCAGGAAGCAACGATCCTGGCCCATCGGCTCAGACAGTGCCAGCTCGGTTACTCAGTTACAGAGCCGGCCTGTGTTTTGCGGCCCTGTCGTGGCAGAAGGTCAAGGGGACCGTAATCGATGAGTCCCGGTCAGGACCGAAACCCCTTTTCCAATCGTGTCCGCACGACCTGAACAGTCCGTTACCGAGTTTTACAGGGGCCCCAAATGAGGCATTACACCCGCTTGCAGCATTCCCACGGACAGCAGGCCGGGTTGTGGTTATTAATGTGATGTTTTCCCCCAGCAAATCTTATTAAAGCTCTGCTCCGCAGCAGGCAGTGAATCTCTGATGAGCTGCATGCCTCCTGGTCGCCCGTACATTATTACTGGAGTGGTCATCTGTATGCAATGTGTGCTGGAGACCTTTCTCGAAGCTCGTACTCAAACCTTTCGCACTCTCTAATACATCGCTTTAAATTGAACCGCTGCTTTGCAATTACCGAATTATCATACGGGACTAAGATCATCGAAGTTTATGAATACATAATTATGTATGAGTATGTTTACATAGTATGTAATAATCTTAGAGCGGCATATCGGTTGCATAATGACACAAAATGAAGTTCTTATTATTCTTATACAATTGCTGTTTACTCTGGTTGTTGTTATCTTTATTGAAAGCCTGGCAATAAATGTAATTTGACTAAGTGCTGCTTCTATTTTAACAAACTGTATTAGCTGCTTTTGTTTTCACCCACATACAATAATGGCAAAGCAATATGCAGTGACCAGAACTAATGACTGTAAGACAAGGCAGCTTTTGTAAGAACTTACTGTACTAGAAGACCATTTAGGCAGTGAATTTAAACCTATTTCTTTTAGGATTTGTTACAAACTCTCTGTATTCAGTATAATGCTTGTGAGAGTGCCTGGGGTTCATATCTCCATGTCCTTCTCGTTTGTAGCAGTATCTATTAAATCCTTGATGAAGCACACAGTGGACTGGGGAAAGCACTGAGGAATGCGTGAACTAGGCAGGTAAAATCTGGGTTTACTGATGTTTTAACCTTGGAGGGTTGCTCTCCATGTAGGCCTAAAGCACTAGCAATCTTTTCATATCCCAGAACTATCCTTCTCTCTAAATCTTGACATTATGCGATTACAGCGGGGGGGGGGGGGGGGGGGGAATTTAAAATACAGAATGTATTCAGGATTGATTTTATACAGCTTTTATGGATTGAACACATACATAAATAATAAAACGGCTTCACTATGATTTGCTGAACTATTTATGTGTTTATGCATTCACAGTGTTGGAATATGTATACATTGCACTTTCTCACAAAACAGATATGTCATTGACCATTTTAATTACATCTGCGCATCGCTTTCGATACTGACGTCGGCTCAGCCCGGTGAAAGGTGTCTAGACGGGTAAAGCATTTCGCCGATGTCTAAACGTCCCCGGCGAACAGGAGCGTGGAGAAACACCTGGTGCGTGTTTACAGACGAGTTTGAGCCGCAGAGCTTTGAACTCTCTGCGTAAACAGGAGCAGTGGGTCACTTCCGCCCTCTGCTTTCCTAGCCCCCCGTAACGCCGGGGACATCAACACGCCCGGAGGCTCCGGCCTAATGACCAAGTGCGAGCGCGAAACTTCGCTACTGGAGGCTCGGTGCTTTGGGTTTTACAGGTCCAGGCTGCGGTTAAGAGAGGTTCAGGATGTTTGTGAGTAAGTAAATCCAGAGTGAAAGGGCTCTGGATCAAACAGTGACAGTTAAATGGGTTTTTTTTATGGGCTCTCTCCAAAAACTGGCCCTACTCTAATTAGGTCCTGAGGGGTGTTTGGGTTTTAGCTACTTTCAATTTATTTCTGTTAATTCTTTGACCATATTATCTCTTTTTTTTTTGTGTCCAATCCAATACTTCTCTCAGCAGTTCTCTTTAACGTAAAGTAATTGCAATAGACCACAATGCATCAACCCACAATGCATCAACCCACAATGCATCAATCCACAATGCATCAACCCACAAATGTTCATTCATTTCCCCCAATCCCTGTGCATCATATAGGTTCCGAGAAATGGAATAGCATCAATGAGTGCTTCTTTATCAGATATAAAAATGTTATTATGGGGATGCAATAATCATATACTTATGGTTTTACAACTTCTCAGTCCTGAGCCATACTGTACAGTATACCCAATGATCTGGAGAGGAAATCCCTCTAATGTCTTCAGATTGACGTCTGAAACTAGAATGCTCTAGTCTTCCCGACTGTGATCTGGAGCTGTGGACACAATATCACGTGTCCTTTTCCCAAAGCTGCCAGAGTAGCTTTTTTTACTCCCCATGTCTGTGTGGGTTTCCTCCGGGTACTCCGGTTTCCTCCCACAGTCCAAAGACATGCAGGTTAGGCTGATTGGAGAGTCTAAATTGCCCATAGGTATGAGTGTGTGAGTGAATGGTGTGTGTGCCTTGCGATGGTCTGGCGACCTGTCCAGGGTGTATTCCTGCCTTTCGCCCAATGTATGCTGGGATAGGCTCCAGCCCCCCTGCGACCCTGTTCAGGATAAGCGGGTTCAGATAATGAATGAATGAATGAATGTCCCAAATTCACATGAGCAAAAAGAAAATAAAGAATTCTCAGTAAAATGTCCAGTGTTTAATTTTTTAGTTCACTCTAGCCAGAGTGGACTCATATAACCTCTATAAGAGTTCATTTAACACTGGGCATTTTACTGAGAACAAAACCATCCCATGTAATTGTCAGACAGGACATTGTAGCTGAATCGTAGCAGTCTACCAGGACATTAATGGATTAAAATATGGACTAAATCAAGTAAAATACCGAGTGCTGTAGAGTGCAACAGAGCACAGCAGCATGCTGGGATTTGAACTTGTGGCTCCAAGCAGCAGTGAGAACAAAGGTAATGTGTTGGAAGGGCCTGTCTGACTTCAGACTTAAAAGTGAGAGCTTTTTTCGGGGAAACTGATTTTAATAAATTCACTGGAGTTGTTTGCGGGACCAACAATGCCCTGAAGCTTAGCAACTGAACTGCGCTTGTGTCTGCATTAGTGGAGCGAGTTAATTACATTGATTGAGTGGCTGAATATTGGTCTGCCTCTGCTGCTGAGAGTACCTCACACCTCGGCAGTCGCTGACGTGGTCTGAAGTAGAGCTCTTTATACTGTACGTTTAGTCATTGATTAGTCTGAGTGATGGCGCAGAAGTGGATTTGGGCTATAATCCATTCGACTCTTGTTTATAGAGACAATTTAACGGAGCAGAGAGACTCTGAAACAGCTTTTACTTGGCATTGCCTGGTTATGCATTCATTCAGCGGCCTCTGTTTGCCAGACACAAAACATTGACCATTAATGTGCCTCACGACTCATCGAGCTCAGCTTCTTTCCCCCGGGGTTGGAACGGTCCTGGCCAGAAGCCACTCGCCACATCAAACAATCTTCTGTAATTAATGGGAAAATGCGTACAGTATATCAGCTTTATGGTCCGCCTTAATTCAATTCATATGGGCTACAGGTACGGCTTCTGCTGATTAGACCCTACGGCCATGCTTCGTTAAAGGGGTTTGTCAGAGTAGGAGACTGCTGTAGAATCTTGTTAATGTTTATATGCCTTTAACAGTGATGCGGTACTCTGTAGCACATCTTCACAGAGTTAGAGTTAATCTATTCATAACTCCTGTCCACACACAATCCAGATGGGATGCCTTTGAATGAGCACCAGCTTAATTATCAAATGTAATGATCAAATAGAATTCTATTGAGAGTATGACACTGAAATGTTGAATCGAATTGAATTGAATTGAAAACTTTCGAACAAGTAAAAAACACAAACCAAAAGAAAGAAAAAAACACTACATGTTCAAAATGAGTATGAGGAAGTGACTACTTATCAATGAATTATAAGCAAACAATAAAATAATTTATTGTAAACATGCACATATACTGAACACACACACACACACACACACACACAAACACACACTATAACGTGCAGGTGCCTTATAATCCAAAGAATCAAAACCAAACAAGCATAAAGAGAGAAAGAAAAACAGATTAACACTAGTGCTGCCATTCTGAGTGAAACTGGCACATCACCATTCTGTAATTTGTGGGCATCAAGCCCATTGTCACTTCATTAATTATTCCAACACACATACATGTGCACACACACTCCACAATATGCTGTGTAGCTGTGATATTAAAACCTTAAAAGGTTTTAGTCCCGCCATGCAGTGTGTGTAAATGAGCCTATGTGTACACATGCAAGATGCTCTAATGTAAATAACCCTCTCATCCTCTCTGCTTGAGAGACACTGGACCTCCTCATCTGTCCAAATTGATTATATTGGATCCTACAAGTTCTCCAGGAGCAATTAATAATGCATCACAGTCATGGCTAAAATGCGTATCTTTTGTAATCTAATATCTCGCACAGTCTATAAATGGACCCATAGCGTCAAAAGATCGCAAATGCCAAGTTGGCTATAGACTCTAGATACTCATTCCTCTGCATGGACTATTTGTTCACATAAATGCCCCGTATTCCTGATATTTTCCAGCTCTGATATCCAGAAAACCAATCATTTTTCACAACTAATCGCTCCGTATCACATAAAATAACGCAGTGATATTCTTACTGACATACACATTTTCAGGGAGACCATCTATAAAATATAAGACATTCTTTTCTTCCTCATTGTTGTCCTGAGCATGTGGAAGTCGGGGGAATGGGATATGTAGACAGGGGCACATGTTGGTGAGGTATGGTTTTCGGCGCTGGAGAAACTAGAGCAGGGAAGAGGAACTGCAAGCTTCTCCTATCGAAAGCAGTAGTGCCCTATTAATAGCTGGCAAGGTTGTGTTGGGGGGGGGGGTCAGAACATGCTGATGTTATGACTATTTAAAGTAGGAGCTGGAATGGTGTCGGAGACTGATCTATGAGTTTAACATGGCAGAACCAGCTGAGGAAGTGCTTTCTCCATAATAACGCCACTTTGTCACGTTTGATAACAACTCAGTTCTGTCAGCCGCATCTCCTGGGACCTATACGCAAACCTAGAGCTGGCAGCTCGGTTCATATTTCTCCCTGGGTTTCACACGTTTCAATTTCATGCACGTTTCTTAATTTCAATCTTTCGGTTTCTATGCCCACGCGCACAAGCATCTGCCACAGTGTATCTAAAGGTGAAGGCGCTCCACAAATGTAAACATTACCCTCCGCTGCATGAGATCTCTGCTTCCTGTTTGTCGTTTTGGCCCACATTAACGTTTCCACCTACAGTTTTCTCCATCTCACCTCGGAATCATCAGGAACATGAAAAGACATGTATATAATTTTATTTAATCCTGTAGATTACCAAAACCATTCTTCGGCCTTAATGTCCCATTTATATGATATAATTTATTATAAGCACGTATTTATTAATGCAATAAATACTATTTTTTACAAATATTTCTTTCTACCCTTTTCTTATTTCCTTCCTCCAGGGAATGATTTTCTTACCTGGGAACAGAGTCACCGAGCACCCAAACAATGGTGAAGAGCCGGGGAAGTTCCTCTTTGAAGTCGTTCCAGGTAGGGATTAAGTGGCACGCTTTGCAGAGCATTTTCATCATCGCTCAGGCCCCTATTCCAAGGACATCTCCTGACTGCCAGCCAAGGCAGAATGGGATTTGTTTAAAATCTAATCCAACTCCCAGAGGTTGTGCTTTAGGAAGGTTTTGACAATTCCAATTACCCGAAATCCACCTCACACAATCACCGAAATGATGGCTCTGAACGTTTCTGTTGTCTTTGCAGTGTTTACTGACACTCGGTCTTATTTCAACATTTCATTTTAACCTCAAGTCCTGAGGTCCTTCAGCAAAGAAAGCTCTTTCAGAATTCAGCTGTGACATTACGGGGGTTGGATAAATTGCATTTACATTTGGGAAGTGAATGTTGTATTTGAGCATTGTAAAGGTTAGAGGAAATGGGGTGCCTTTGATGTGTTAAGCCGGTGAGAAGTCCGGCCTTTTGGGACTCCATCTGTCCTTCTGGCCTGTCAGAGAACTTTGGCAATGATGGTGGCTCTAGGGACAGCCTAGATGGGCAGGAAATAGATAGTAGTTGTTTGGCAAAGATGGCCTTGGCATTCTGTGCACTCGTACCTCCATTGTTGATAGGCCTCTCAACAAGACAGCAAGACCTTTAGGTTGGTGGGCGTTTTTGATTTGTGTCATCTTGAGATTGTTTAATTGGTCTACTTTTTATTCCGGAAGTGCTTTCCTGAAGCATAGCCAATAGTCGTAGTCTTCCTGACATACCAACTAAACTAGAACGGACTCAGGCCTAGAATTTCTCAAATGTGATGTTTTTCAGTCTAAAGTTTGATTCCAAAATGAGATGTCCACCATTTAAAGAAGTGGCACTCTTCACAAAACGATTGCTCACATAAAACCAAAACTCTATTAGTCTATGTTAGTTATATCCTTTACTTGTAAAATGATCATATGTCTGAAGTTTGTAACCTCTTTATTTTGGAGTATTGAACTTCAGACAAGATTTTGTCCCAAAATGGATATAACCTGCCCTCACCGTTTGAAGACAAAGACCTAATTGTGTTCATATTCTCCTTGAGCAACCACACAGTAAAACACACTCTCATTATAAATGACCGTATGTTACACTGCGGTGTCCTTCCTTGAGGAAGTCCTTTGACTGACAGGTCGCAGGCTATCACTAGCTTGTATTGAGATGCTATTTTCTCACCGGGTGATGTCGATAGAGCACCTATTGGCTCTGCCCGGGGGTGAGTGCGCTTAACAGTGGGAGAAGAGCCCCCCCGGCTGCCGGGAACGCTGATGAATGGAGGGGCCGCGGTGGAAAGGGGAGTTGGGTTTCCCGGGAAGAGAAATGCCGGGAATGCGGGCCCCGGGACAGGATTTCAAAACAGGGAGACAGCTGGGGGACGGCGCTCAGCTGGCCGGGGGCCGGGGGCCGGGGGCCGTGACCGGGCCCGAATCGATCGGTCTCGTGTGCGCAGAGTATCAGCCGTACCCCGCCATCTCCGCCCCCGCCCCCCTCCTCCATTCCACGCCGTGCTGCTTCACCCTGGGCCTCGTGCTGGAACCACTCGGACCAACGACTTCTTAAATCCCTGCTACGAGTTGGGAGTGCTCGTCGAATCTGACGTGGCGCACTCATACGTACGACTCCTTCGTATGAGAAAAAGTACAAAACATTTCTGATAAGAATGCGAAAATGTTCTTGTTCTGTTCCGACTCCTGTGGTTGACTGAGAACACAGCAGTGTGCAATACAGCAGTATTTGTAAAATGCATTTACGTACACCAGCAGACAGGAAGCATTGTTTAAGCAGCATTCTTTCCAGTCTTTTTGTCCATGTAACTTGTGGAGCCAAGCTGGGGGCTGCTACACTGTGCTCTATCTTTGTTTTGGAGGTTTGTGACCTTGCTGGCTATCTTGGTTGTTTTGCTCCAATCTGCGACGCTATGAATTTGCTGGTTGTCAAGGGAACTCTATGGCCTTGTGCACCGCGTTCCGTTTCTTGTGAGAATGTTTCTTGCGTATTTCCCGTCTGAAGCGTCCCTTACCCTGATGTTTTGGGGGCCGCTATTTTCCCTTCTTCCATTATGTTTTACTGGAGCATTGTGTGCCAGTGCTTCTTTACTGCCTGTTTATTGTCCATTTCTCAATAGCTCCCTTCTCCTCCTGACAAGTCCTCTGGTTGCAGCGGTTAGCCGGGAATGCACTTTTGCTGTTCCCTCTGGGAAAGCTCTTTCCCCTGTGTGTCATTGGGCCCACCCTCCTTTGCCAGCCCACAGTTGGCCTTTACGCTGTGAGTGTGTGTGTGTCCACGTGTGTGTCCACACGTGTGTATGGATCTGTGAGCACACCCGTACGTATGGATCTGTGAGCACAACGTTACGTATGTATCTGTGAGCACTCCCGTACGTATGGATCTGTGAGCACAACGTTACGTATGGATTTGTGAGCACACCCGTACGTATGGATTTGTGAGCACAACGGTATGTATGGATTTGTGAGCACACCCGTACATATGGATTTGTGAGCACACCTGTATGTATGGATTTGTGAGCACAATGGTACGTATGGATTTGTGAGCACAACGGTACGTATGGATTTGTGAGCACAACGGTACGTATGGATTTGTGAGCACAACGGTACGTATGGATTTGTGAGCACACCCATACGTATGGATCTGTGGGCACACCCGTACGTATGGATCTGTGGGCACACCCGTACGTATGGATCTGTGGGCACACCCGTACGTATGGATTTGTGGGCACACCCGTATGTATGGATTTGTGAGCACACCCGTGTGTATGGATCTGTAGGCACACCCGTGTGTACAGCATGTAGGCAAGCCAACAGCTCTCCTCACACACAGGATGCAGCTCTGTGGCTTCAGACACACCTCCAGCTCCTGAAGTGTGAGCGGTGCTCCTGATGAAAACCAGCTCCGCTCAGTCACTCACAGAGCGATGTGAAAATGTGAAATCCTTTCCCAAAGCAAAGGAAAAACACATTTCCCAGCATATGGAAAACTGACACGCTTGCCTGTCAACGATGTATGAATGATTACCGCCATTGTTCACAGGGGCACTGGAACACGATGCCGCATGCCAGGGAATTAGGACCCAGTGCCAGGACGGTGGGGAGGACCGTACATATTACTGTTGGCACTGATGCAAATGGATTACTCACTGGAAATGTCTCAGTTTAATGGCGCACCAGTGTTTTAAATCAGTGCAGCACAATGTGCTTTAAGACATTTTATGGGTGAGACCATTACCATTATAAATGATAACTGGCAACTATAAAAGATGCTTTTTGCTGAATACAATTTCCTTTTTGTTGGATGTGTGTCGAGAAATGGCAGAGATTAATTCCAGTCTGACTGAGATTAAATATTGATGCTTGTCCCACTTGTTTCCGTTTGGTATTTTTGCGTTAATGTGTGTGTAAACAATGGTCTTTCTGGGATGTAGCCAAACACAGCAGTTGTCAGTTGCTTTAGTTCTTTGCCTTCGCAGTTGATGATATCTGGAGATTGGGGCCTATCTCAGTGTGGGCTTCAGCTCTGAAGGTTCAAACATATGCATTTTCTTCAAGCATACATAGTTCTGTTTCCTGTGCATCCAGACCAAAATCTCAGAGGAATGTCCATATGAAAGATTTTCTTTACATTTTCCATATGAAATTGTACATGAAAGTATTAGGGTGAGAGCTGAACCAAGAGTAATCTGCTTTCAATACTGGAACAGTAACCAGATAACAGTGTATTTGCAGTTTCCTGGTTCACACTTCTGTACTCCCCCAATGCCCCAGATACGAATACAGACACAGATAGCGTAGTCTTCACTCACTCAGGAAGCACAGTGACATTAAGCATTAAGCGTTGACGCTTTGTTGAAAGGTTCTTGATTCCCGTAGCCGTCTGTTATGTGTTTACAAGGAAGGGCACCACCAGGGATTTTGTGTCATGAAAAGTTCTCACAATGGGCCCCACCACCCCAGAAAAAACGATGTGCTAATATTTTGTGATTAGGGGCCCTAACCTGACTACCCCACCACATGCCACCCCTGTTTACAACCGTAATGTTTCGAATAATTCATGTAAATTAGTATATTTAATCTTCTTCAAATCACATGGAGTCAAGGACATTTGTAAAAATGTGAAATTAACTGAAGCCGTACGTTTAGGACCTGCTAATTAGATGTGAATTTGTACACTGTGTCTGATCAGCATGTTAATTCCTCTCTAAGGCAAAAGCATGAATTCAGCATTCCCTCACTTACTTCCATTATTCTTGTTCATTAAAATGTAATTTCCGACTCTTTTCTAACCTCACAATGACTGAATGCATTGTGCATAAACATTTCCACTGTCATATCTGCCTAATTGACAAAATGCCCCTAATGCAAGTAGGTTGCAGTGTACCTCCATTATAGATTCATTATAGCTCAAGCATTAAGTTGATATGGTGACATGCCGCTGGCTTTATGTGAAGTTGTTGCTCAATTACCGGCGATTTTTATTACTACAGTGTATGCGCATCATGATGAAAAAAAACTTTTTGATAAAGTGTGAATTTATAGTCAGCAAAAGGTAATGTTGTGCTGCAGGGATACTCAATCTTACCCAGAAAGGGCCGGTTTGGGTGCAGGCTTTTTGTTCCAACAGAGCGGTTATTCACCTCATTCTACTGGTCTAGGTCTTTAGCAAAGACTCTAATGGTTGATTCGTAGAATGAAGTGTGTAACCGCTCTGTTGGAACAAAAAGCCTGCACCCAGACCGGCCCTTTCTGGGTAAGATTGACTATCCCCGTCGTACTGCATGCAGCAGCATGGACGATACGGGATTTATATATTTATTTTTTTGAAAGGACGGTGAGTGCGGCAGTAGGTCAGCGGTGAGTAAAGGCAGCAGTGTGGCGTGACGGTTAGGGAACCCGGACTTGCGGCTCTTCCATCGGAGGTTCGGTTCCCACACGGAGCTGCGCTGCGGGACCCTTGAGCGGAGTACTTAGCGCGGGCGGCTTCTGTAAATATCCAGCTGCGTGACCGGAGCGTACGAAGAATGTCAGCCATCTTAGCTCGCTCTGGGTTAGGGCGCGCGGGCCTTCTGGTGCGGCGCGGCTGTTATTCAGAGCCGGGATTCCTCCCGCGAGACGGAAGCCGCGTGGTTTTGAAGCGCACCTGCGCGGCACGCTCTGGGAACCCGCCCGTGCTCGGCTTCCTGCCGGAACAGCCCGAAAAAAAACCCAAAAAAAAACGGCTGCTTCAGCGTTAATTGAAGTTTAATGTGCCCATTCTTCGAGCCTGATGTTGTGCGCTATTATTTTCACCCTTAGTTACGGCTTAATTACGGCCAGGCGGGGAGTATACATTATCTCGTTTGCAGCCAGCCAAATGACTTGCGGCCCTGGCAGACGGCATAAAACACGGGATCCCCCCGTACCTGACCGATTTACGATGGCGGTTATTTTATATGCAGCTTAATGTGCAGCGGTTTCGCCCAGAGGAGAGGAGAGGAGAGGAGAAGAGAGGAGAGGAAAGGTGGGGGTGGATGGCATCGTCAAGGTCAGAGACATAGTTGTTCCACCTCGACCCACTGGGACGAGGTGAGCCAGCCCCCGTGGATCCACCGTACACAGGCATCAGTCACCCTCGCGATCCCCTCCCAGAACTCATGGCTCCCCTCGGGTTTCAATGTTTAATTAGGGTGTGAGCGTTTCAGTTTAAGTTATTCCAGCTTGTCTCTATGCGAAGATTTGGTGTGTATTAATGGAAATTGGGGCACACGTGTATTCTTTTCAATGTATCACTGATTGCTTAATGTTTCTCAGTCGGATCATCTGTGTTAAGAAGCACTTAAACGATGACTAAATGCGAATAGCATGCAGGAAAAGCAACTTCTGTCTGTGTATTCATCGAAATGATTCTCACCGATTACTAATTTGGTTAAGGTTTTTGGGGGCTGTCATCAGTGACATTCAGCGACAGATTTACAGCGGTGACTCAGAACAACATTTTCTCTTCAATGCTGAATTTTATCCGTCATGATGGCCTGTGTAGTCATTTCCTTCAAACTTCAAAAACATTCATGCTCCAAATAGCCTACTCTACATTCATGCTTGGTACGCCATCACAGGAAACATAAAATACACTTTCATGTGGTGCGTGTAACAGATGAGCTATTTCTGTAAGTGCTCAGAACACTGGTGGTGAAGCAGTAGTATTGACTCAATGAACGGGGCGCTTTTAGTGTTTATAAGAAAACTAAACAAAATAGCTGGTGACTATGGTACAAAAACAGTATTTTACAGCTGTTTGGTCTGTAGTACATACACTCAGTCACCACTTTATTAACTATTTATTATTACGCACCATTTTTATAACTTCATTTTTCTATCCTCCATTATTATGACTTATTTCTTAGACTTCCGCTACTATGGGCCATCCATTTCAAGGTTTGAAGTGTGATGTTTCCTGCACACCAATGTTGTAATGCCTGGTTATTTGAGTTACTGTCACCTTCCTGTCAGCTTTGACCTGTCTGGCCATTCTCCTCTGACCTCTCATTAACCAGGAATTTTGCTCACAGAACTGCCACTCACTGTTTTGCGTTGTGCATGAAAATCAGAAGATCAGTAGTTTCTGAGATATTCAAATCTCTGTCTGGCACCAACAATCATTCCACGGTCAAAGTCACTTGGATCACATTTCATTCTCTTTATGATGTTTGGTCTGAACAACAACTGAACCTCTTGACCATGTCAGCATGCTTTTTTGCAGTTCCTGCTACATCATTAGTTGAAAATATGAAATTATTCCATTTTAAGAAACAATTTATATATTTATATGCACATGTTCAGGGAAAGTGAATCTCACATAACACATAGTCATTACATAACCAGATAAAAGTTGTTTGGCTCTACTGATATCACATTGCAATGCAGTTTATCACATGTTCTAGCATGCAGAAAATAGATGTTGTGCATGTAGCAATATCTTTAAAAATGTACAGACCTTATTAGAAAGAATTTATAGAGACTGCAAGGTGTTGGACACATATTTACCTTCATTTGAAAATATACACTTGTTGGATCTTATGGAACGACAGCTTGTTATGCATTCTGATGGAGATTGGGTGTGCGGTGGGTTTAAACTGAAAGCACAGATTAGCTCGTCCCTCAGCATGTGAATGTGGATAATGGAGTCAATGGAAAAGCACTAGCAAGGGATTGCTGTCTGGAGGTGGATTAGCAAACAGGAAATAGTAAACCCCTTATTTTCTCCAGGAATTTCCCAGACACTGAAATCATTTGTATTATAATCAACTATTATTATGATTTTTTAAATATTCCAAACAAATACAGTCAGTAATTGCAACAATTTCTGCCAATGTTCTTTGGATCTTTATGGTTACTAATAACTAGATAAAATATACATAGACCTCTTGGTTAAACATTTTAACTAATAAATCTGAGCAAATTCCCTGCTGGTACACTGGAAGGTAATTGTTTAAGTCTTGTGTTTGGATTAGATTTAGCCATTTCCATCTTTTAAAGTGGAATGACACTTTTGAAAAGGCATGGGGGCACATGATTATCTCCCTGTGCCTTCATTAGAGTGGATGAATCAGATCATCACAAAAAATGAATGACACTTTCATTGTTACATGTTATCTAGCAAGGGTAAATGGCAACCATTAATCATATACGCATAGTTGATATTGCTTGTAATTGCGATAAGTTATTTATTTATTTATTTGTCTATTTTATTTCTGTGTGTCTTTGAAATCGCAATAGTGTCTTTAACCCAGGTCGTTTCTCAGGTGTTAATGAGGGAACGGAACACAAGGGTTAAGTTTGAATGTCGACGTGAGCAGGCTTTAACACTTAACGCGGAGACTTGACTGACAATTTTATTGGGTTGAGAGAGCACCAATAAATTCATCTCCCATCATTAACACAGAGCAATGACACATCATTAATCACATGTTTGGCAATCTGTGAACCATGATCTTGTTTTAAGTAAAAGGCTCCTTTCACAGTAGCAGGTTCAGAATAGGGAAACTAAACGAGTAGCACTGGACGGTGCAGAAATGTGGATTGGGGTGACCTTTGAACCCTACTGAATGGTTGGCATGGCGTTCTGGCGTCTGAGCAGGCTTTGCCCCGGGCGTTCTCCGCATGCGAAAGTAAACGTAATGTGCCAGAAAACCCAAGAAACAATGAACAAGAGATAAATAAGCCAGATACAAAGATGTACAAAGATAGCAGTGCCTCTCTCCGGAGGAAAGATCTCTATATATCTATCTATCTATCTGTCTGTACAGCATGCAGAAGGGGTTTTATGAAAGTAAATGTGTGTATTTCTTTAATATTTACAGGAATACCTATTCATGGCTTTCACACAATCATTCTTTCACTGCTCCATGTCTCACTCCAGAGGGGGAGACATGCCGAGGCTGGGATCGCTATCATCATGTGGTCTCGGCTGATGCATTATTAGTGCCACGGAGATGAAGAGACGCATTTATAGTAGTTATCATATATCAGCTTCCTGTTAGCAGTCTGTGTGCTTCCTAGGGAGAGAAGCCCCAGCTCACTGTTCCCAGAACACGGATGAGTGCGATAATGCTTCTGGACCTCACGGGCGGGATTGTCATAACCTTTCCCCACCGTTTCATTCCCCCCCTTTGATTGGACGGCCGGAACGACAGCGGGCTCAATTAACCCGGCCATGGCGCTCCTGGGATCGCCCCGCGGAACGTGTAAATGATGAGTCCGTCCGTCTCACGAGGACGCCGGTGTCATGGCGCGGTGCGAAGTTCATCTGTAATCGCAGCCATCCGTCACCGCGTGAGGGGCCCGGCCGTCGGGGGCTCCGCGGAGACGCTCCGCGGTAGCCGGGGGCAACGCGCCTTTATCGCCGCACGCCCGCCGTCTGCGTGTCTGAGGCCCTCTAACCGGGAGGGGAGGGGAGCTGCGTCCGCGTGACCTCTACTCCACGCACGACTCGCCGGGGGGTCGATCGCGGATTAGAGACGGGTATCCGCTGTGCCGGCCGCAGACCACCGCGAGACAGCCGACCTCCAGTTCCCCTCTCCCCATGGCCCCTCCAGTTCCCCTCTCCCCATGGCCCCTCCAGTTCCCCTCTCCCCATGGCCCCTCCAGTTCCCCTCTCCCCATCTCCCCTCCAGTTCCCCTCTCCCCATGGCCCCTCCAGTTCCCCTCTCCCCATGGCCCCTCCAGTTCCCCTCTCCCCATCAGCCCTCCAGTTCCCCTCTCCCCATGGCCCCTCCAGTTCCCCTCTCCCCATCTCCCCTCCAGTTCCCCTCTCCCCATCTCCCCTCCAGTTCCCCTCTCCCCATGGCCCCTCCAGTTCCCCTCTCCCCATGGCCCCTCCAGTTCCCCTCTCCCCATGGCCCCTCCAGTTCCCCTCTCCCCATGGCCCCTCCAGTTCCCCTCTCCCCATGGCCCCTCCAGTTCCCCTCTCCCCATCTCCCCTCCAGTTCCCCTCTCCCCATGGCCCCTCCAGTTCCCCTCTCCCCATGGCCCCTCCAGTTCCCCTCTCCCCATGGCCCCTCCAGTTCCCCTCTCCCCATCTCCCCTCCAGTTCCCCTCTCCCCATCAGCCCTCCAGTTCCCCTCTCCCCATGGCCCCTCCAGTTCCCCTCTCCCCATGGCCCCTCCAGTTCCCCTCTCCCCATGGCCCCTCCAGTTCCCCTCTCCCCATGGCCCCTCCAGTTCCCCACGCCCCATGGCCCCTCCAGTTCCCCTCTCCCCATGGCCCCTCCAGTTCCCCTCTCCCCATGGCCCCTCCAGTTCCCCTCTCCCCATGGCCCCTCCAGTTCCCCTCTCCCCATGGCCCCTCCAGTTCCCCTCTCCCCATCTCCCCTCCAGTTCCCCTCTCCCCATGGCCCCTCCAGTTCCCCTCTCCCCATGGCCCCTCCAGTTCCCCTCTCCCCATGGCCCCTCCAGTTCCCCTCTCCCCATGGCCCCTCCAGTTCCCCTCTCCCCATGGCCCCTCCAGTTCCCCACGCCCCATGGCCCCTCCAGTTCCCCTCTCCCCATGGCCCCTCCAGTTCCCCTCTCCCCATGGCCCCTCCAGTTCCCCTCTCCCCATGGCCCCTCCAGTTCCCCTCTCCCCATGGCCCCTCCAGTTCCCCTCTCCCCATCTCCCCTCCAGTTCCCCTCTCCCCATGGCCCCTCCAGTTCCCCTCTCCCCATCTCCCCTCCAGTTCCCCTCTCCCCATGGCCCCTCCAGTTCCCCTCTCCCCATCTCCCCTCCAGTTCCCCTCTCCCCATGGCCCCTCCAGTTCCCCTCTCCCCATCTCCCCTCCAGTTCCCCTCTCCCCATGGCCCCTCCAGTTCCTCTCTCCCCATGGCCCCTCCAGGTCCCCTCTCCCCATGGCCCCTCCAGTTCCTCTCTCCCCATGGCCCCTCCAGGTCCCCTCTCCCCATGGCCCCTCCAGTTCCTCTCTCCCCATGGCCCCTCCAGTTCCTCTCTCCCCATGGCCCCTCCAGTTCCCCTCTCCCCATCTCCCCTCCAGTTCCCCTCTCCCCATGGCCCCTCCAGTTCCCCTCTCCCCATGGCCCCTCCAGGTCCCCTCTCCCCACGGCCCCTCCAGTTCCCCTCTCCCCATGGCCCCTCCAGTTCCCCGCTCCGCTGCCCAGAATTCACATCGCCCCTCCTGGTCTTCGCGATATGCTGACCCACACATAACGAGGGAACGAACTGAGGATTTATGAACAAATATAATGTGGGTATAATTTGGTCAGTGTGGGGTGTTGGGGTATAATGCTGTCAGAAGGTTAGGTAATGATAGTAATGAAATTAAAGCAGGATATATGTACATAGGTAGCTAAATGTGGCAGACATGTTTATCAGTTTAGTTCTATAGCAGCAGGAAATGGAACTGAATTTTACTGTTAAGTTTAAGTTTATATATTACTTCAGTTTAGTCTGGATGCAGTATGCGTCTAATTGAAATGATGTTAAATAAAGGTTGAGACAATTAATGGTTAATATTGAATTTGTTTTGTCTCATTCTTTAGATGAACCTAACCTAATGTCTAGTTGGGTAGTGTTATAATTGAACGTTATACAGTACAGATGTAAAATAACTGGTGTTTGTCACTACTTATTCATACAAATCTGTCTGACATCAGGCTCCACCTATTTGGCCATTGTTTCTACAGCTGTAATAAGCTAAATTCCATCCATCCATCCATTATCTGAACCCGCTTATCCTGAACAGGGTCGCAGGGGGGCTGGAGCCTATCCCAGCATACATTGGACGAAAAGCAGGAATACACCCTGGGCAGGTCGCCAGTCCATCACAGGGCACACACACCATTCACTCACACACTCATACACTCATACACTCATACACTCATGCCTACGGGCAATTTAGACTCTCCAATCAGCCTAACGTGCATGTCTTTGGACTGAGGGAGGAAACCGGAGTACCCGGAGGAAACCCACGCAGACACGGGGAGAACATGCAAACTCCGCACAGAGAGGCCCCGGCCGACGGGGATTCGAACCCAGGACCTCCTTGCTGTGAGGCGGCAGTGCTAAATTGTTGGAGATTATTACATTCAGGTGATTAGATAAGTTGGTATTCAGACAGCTCACCATCTGAATGCCTTCCGCACCACAGTGTCAGTCGCTTTACTATGAAAACACCAACTGAAGCCGGCGTGCAGCGAATTGTCATCCGGGTCCCACTGAACGGCCGGCGCACAGAGCTGGCTCATCTGCTGCAGGCTATTTCTGGGGTGGCAGTAATGCACGAGGTCAACGGTCGGCACCAGAATATCCCTGGACACAAGTGCCGTAGCCACATTCGTCAGTCATCAGTTTCAGTACAGCACGGAACATCGTGTGACTTCCAAAGCCGGGAGCGGTAAAGGAGTTTTTCATTAATAATGGTCTTTTAAAGTGTTTAAGAAGGTTTTTTTTATGAATAATGATTGTTTGTGTACTCTATATGTTGTCATGATTCACAAGGGCAAAGGAAGCATTTTTATATTTCTCAGCAATTAGATAAATACGTTTAATGCATTATTTTATTTCTCCTTAGTATTTTCACTTCCCCTGAGACCATTTTAATGCAACAATCCCAGTCATTAATTTTGCAGTAACAATTTTAAGGAATAATTTCCTTTTTCATTAATAAAACAGCAGGATAATTTTGGTGGCTATTCTTGGGCCTTCCTTTGGGTGCACCTTATGGAATATCTAACTTCAAGGAAGAATAATAATAATAATGATAACTACTAACTACTTCATTTTAATAATGAAGCGTAAACAGTGGCCTCTCATTCTGGTCACTTGGGGGCGACATGGCTCAGGCAGTAAGAGCGGTCGTCTGGCAGTCGGAGGGTTGCCAGTTCAATCCCCCGCCCGGGCTGTGTCGAAGTGTCCCATGACAGCTAACCCCCAAATGCTCCTGACGAGCTGGTCGGCACCTTGCATGGCAGCCAACCGCCGTCGGGTGTGTGAATGTATGAATGGGTGAATGAGAAGCATCAATTGTACAGCGCTTTGGATAAAGGCGCTATATAAATGCCAACCATTTACCATTTAGGACAGTGAGCAGCAGTAATGCAGCAGGCAGACAGCTGCTTTCCTCACGACCTTTTCGCGCAGGCCTCCGACGCTGTTATCATCAGCGAAGAACGCGGCGGCCCGGAGACACATTCCCTCTCATTGTGCCACAGCGACGCTCTCTCTTCCGTGGCATCTAAATCCCTCTCCATAACGACCGGGAGATAAAGAAGTCCAGTTGCGGGGAAAATAAAGAGGCTAAAGTGAACCATAGGAAAGGAAAGGAAAGGGGGGTGGGGGGCGGTTGGGAACATTGAAAAACAAATTCCAGCCTGGCTAAATCTGGCAGATGCTGGGAAACGGCTGGAGGGGCCGCTGGCATCTGGGGTGCCTCTGCCCAGCCTGGAGAGCGGGGCACAGTGGCCCTTTGTCCCCGCTCGCTGTGACATCACTGGACGGGGGCCAGGTGTGCGTGGAGGGGCCAGAGAGCCCGGGTGGGACGGGGGACGGGGGGACCGGGGGGGTGAGACATGGGTACACAGGGCACCTTCGTTTGACAGCGCCCTCAGTGCCATCCCCGATGCAGAAAAGCTACCTTTCCCCCCAGGGTTAGTGCGCACAGAGTCACAGCAGCCAGGCCTGAGAATGAGATTCACGATCCCCCCCCCGCCTCAGGGGGAGAGGAGGCGGGAATAGAGGAGGATTTGTCACAACATGTTCCGAACTGGAGCTTTAGAAAACGCCCCGGTGTTTTCGGTGGACGCGAGGTCACGCGTGTGCTGTGGGCATCTCCATGAGGACGGCTGCTGGCGCTGCCGAGGGAGGAAAATCTGAGGCGACACAGACACAGAAACGCACAAACGCCGTGTAGAATCCGGGCGAATCGACGGGGCTCTCTGTGACATGGACGGGCAGATGCTGCAGCCCTTAGTGCGCGTTTTGATGGCTTCGTAGCCCGTGGTGAAATGTGGTTCGGCGCTTCCCTTCGGCGCGGATGTTTTGCCGTTCTTCAATTAACATTGTAAATGGGACCTTCAGTGGCCCAGCTCTGGCCGTCGTCCAGTCAGACAGAACGTACAAACACTGGCAGAGATTTCCTCCCAGGGGTCCTGTGTGGTGAGTGCTTCTGAATAAACACAGAACAGTTGTAAACGCACTGCCTCGTAGGTGATTTTCACGTGGAGAAAAGTGTTATCGCGGTCTTACGTAAAGTGCGGTTATCGGACACCGAAGGCCCGCTCAGGTGCTGGGGAGGATTCAATACGGTCAGGAATGTTTGGACATGGGACAGGCATGCCCGCACACGCTGGTCCAATCTGCGTATCGTCCCCAAAGGCCCGGAAAGTTGTTTGCCGGAAACGAGCTCCGTCGCACCATTGTGAAATTAGATAAGGGAAGGTACGCGGGGATTATGTGACTGAGCGGTAGGGCCTGATTCTGCAGATCTGGCGATGCAGTTGCAGCATTTCGGCTGGAAGGCGGTCGGGTTTCACGCACGTATAGAATGACTGGGGGCCAGTCACTGCAGGAGGTCGTCTTGAACTGCGCACACTCTGCTAGCTGAGGAGGTGTCGGGCGATGTGCTTACACTGTGGAAAGGCTCACCTCAGCATGTCTGCCTCTGTGAGAGCAGCCGGGGAGAAGCTGTCAGCTTACCCGGCTTTTTACAGCACTTTGTGCTTTTACATTTTCAAGGGTAGGGTTTTGCTTGAAAACTGAGACGCAGCTGAGACGTGATTTTCCATTGTCACGTCCAAAATGTTCCTGTCTGAGCTCAAAAACGAAAAAAAAAACGAAACAAAAGAAACCGCGCTGCCAGTCCCAACATCGCCTCTCGAGAAAGTGTGTGTTTGTTTACTGTTCCGCACAATTCACAAATTTACTAACGCTGTTCTTCATGCTGACATAATCCTGCAATATTGCGCATCATGAATGAGTGCTCCAAATGCTGTGAAGCTGCACCCCACTGCTAGTCATAGGAAATGTATGAAAACAAACAAAAAATGTATGTAGCTTTTTTTACAAAACAAAAAGGCCAATTTTCTTTAGCACTCAGAATGCCCTGTGCAGCTCTTCTGAGGGGCCCATGTAACCGTGCTGTGCTCCAGTGTTCTGGCTGAAAGTGTTGATGCTGTTTGACCTCGGGAGACCTGGAGCCCAGGCCTGACAGTACCACTGCAACAGGCCATCAGCACACCACCGCAGAACCTCCAGGGGATGGAGACGCATGACTAACGCACGCTGCTAGTTCTCTTTGTCCCCCACCGCGCGGTGTTCTTGATGTTATTCCTAGTCGTCTCTTCTTATCTAGGATTGTATTGTTAGTTATAATGTACAGTTTACTTTCGTTAGACGAGGACAAAAATCACGACAATGGCTCCTCAAAGTGAGAAAGAACAAAGGGAGCCCAGAAAACGATCCTTCAAGCTCAACGACGGGAATATTACGTCATTCCGTCAGAGCTTCTACAGAGTAAATATCACGTTGCTTTGAAGGGTACGCGCCGATTATAAATCACCCCGTTGTGCTATGTGAGTATTGTATGGATCGCCTGGAGGTATGTGTAGTGTTCAGCCTCATTCAGCCTTGTGTGATAACTGTGTGAAATACCTGTTATCACTGAACAGTGGAAAGGGGATATTTACTGCCTGAGCTACAGAAAGGTATGCAGACTTGTATATTCACGGCTGATATTAATCAAGGCTCACTTATATTTCCCATAGTCCTCCAGGGCAGGTCGAATCCTTGCTGACGTACGCAGAATGAGGGTATCGATGTGTGTGCCAGCGATGGGGTTCCAACTGGAAATGCTGAAAATGATCCGGATCGTCCTGCCTGTCTGAAAACAGGGTGCATTCAGGCATGAAAGTCAGGATTTTTGGCATTTATTCAAAGCGTTAGCAGTAGACTAGGGGATGAGAACGCCGCCTAAGGAAACCAGGGTGCAGGCCATTTCTCTCTTTAATAAAAAGTGGCAGTACTGCCATCATGTGGTGTAAGGTATAATAGCACATTCAACATAATGAAGAGTGCAAATAATTGTCTTTAAACGCTCTGTTTGGAACTGAAAAGAGAAAATATCATTTTGTGAAGTTTCTTGAAACACCACAACATGTATACAAGTGTCTAAGTAAATATGAAATGACATTGTACACCATGCTATCATATGTCTGCGATTGTCTCTAACTGCTCTTCACTAGATGTGTCAGAGAATCAGAGTTTACAGTGGTAGATAAAGCATTTGTTTTCAAATATTTCATTTTTTTCGACAGCGAATAACACAATGCATTTGTGCTTCCCATTTACATAGGCCGTTACCATTATGAACAAAGAAATATAAATTAACATTAACATTAAAAGTGGGCTCTCTGTACATGCCATTTTACTGCTTGAAATAGATTTGTTTTCTGTAAAACTGCAAAAGAGCACACCTACTGCAGGATACAAGCAGTGCAGTGAATGGGAAAGGATTTGGTGGTGAAAAATATATAGCCTATATAAATGGCAACTATTATATGAAGAATGACAAGCACTTTTACCACAGCAGTGTTATACACTCGCGTTTAATATCCAAATGGGACTAGTAAAGTTGGTATAGATAAATTACCTTGTCTTATAGTCAAAGATGGTGGTGGATTTATTGGAAGAGGTCCATTTATGATGGAGCTGTGTGGGAAGTGGTCAGAGGGACATGCACATCAATTTAAAGGAAGAGTGACTCATTCCAGTCAAACAGCTCAGCATCAGTCCTGTCCTGATGCTAAAAAGCTGGAAATAATTAAAAATACAAATGTAGTCTTGCATTAGCTGCAACCACATTTTGATGATTTTCGTCTGTACAAACAGAAACGCACTCTCTCCTTCTCTCGCTCACACACATACATACACACACACACACACACACACACAGCTTGGTGTTGCCCTCTTGCTTGAGGAAAAGCATTCAACATTGCAGCTGCTAACATCACTGAAAATATTTTGCACAATTTCGCTGCTACAGTAGAACTAGCACTTTTTATTCTTATTTTAGACTTCATAATCACATTTTCACACTGCTTGCACATTTGCGCACAGATGTAACCGAAAGAAGGCTGCACGGATGTCAAGGGGGGGTGACTCTCTCTATTTTTGAAGTTCTGCTCGGTCTTTGAATGTGGAATGTACATTTCTTTTTAGGCCACAGTTAGGGTGCGTTACGATGTGTTACTGCGAGAATAACAAAGAAAGTAGGCGGTTTTGAGTGATGTTTTTCTGCATTCATGAATCCCAGGACTGCTGGAATAGAAAGATAACTCGGGGATAGTGTGCATGAGGGTGCAAACCCCTGTTGGCCAGACTCTCTGTGACTACTGTGATAATGAAGACTCATGAGCCTTGTCCTATCTCTCTGTTTATGGCTGGTGGAAGAGCTGTTCCAGGAATCAATCCTGATCTGGAGTCAGTTGCTGCTTAGCAGGTTGTCACCACTGATGTGGAAACCCCTCCCTTACTGCATCCCACAGAGACCAGAACTGTCATTTAAGAGAGCCCCATCAACCAATCATCGCAGGCTGCGATGCTTTTCCAGAAAACTGCTCGTGTTTCGCTGACGATGTCATAACTGTGTCCCTGTTACAAGGCTTGAGTAGATGGTTAGTAATCAGCTGTGGTACACTGGCCCAATTGCTGTGTTTACAAAATATTTCACAAAATAAGTGTTCTTTCTGAACATTTGGAATACGTATGTATTTTTATGTTCTAGTGTAAGACATTTGTTACACTTTTTCACAAAATGTGAAGGATTAATATTTTCTGTAGTTTGGAAGGATGATTGTGCCTTGCAGAAATATCTTTCAGATGTCACTGTCATTGCTGTGTCAGCTGTGGTGGTATTAGCTGGCATAAATAATGGGGTGCTTCATAACCTCACGCACACAGAAATGTGTTTATATGGTGAGGTGTTTTTTTTGGGGGGGGGGCATAGGATTCAGTTCTTTATACAGCAGTTTGCATCTTAGTTAGCAACACCAACACCACTTAAATATCTTTAAGGTAACATTTTGTATTTTTGACATACATTGAAGGAAAGTGCTTCCAAAGTTTGTTTTTTATTTAATAATACATTATACAGTATAGTATGTTACTTTTTCCATCCCTTATAGCCCAGAACTCTTTGCTAGCACGAATTTGTCACAGTTTACATGGTTATGTTGAAACCGTTTTCTTGAATA
Source organism: Conger conger (assembly GCF_963514075.1). NCBI lineage: Eukaryota > Metazoa > Chordata > Actinopteri > Anguilliformes > Congridae > Conger > Conger conger. The sequence goes on along the minus strand of NC_083771.1, from coordinate 42,818,178 downwards.
TGTATTTTGAGGGTTTCGGCAATCTGTCTCCCAGAGATATATGTTCCAGCTGGTATATAATAATAATATATGCTTTCCATGGGGGTGAAATGTTAATTCTAAAAACATCAAACATTATGCTGACAGCGTGTCTGGATAAATCACAAAATGTGCGTATATCCATCACCCAAACGGCATTGATATTACTAACAGAAATGCACCAGGGCTTAGCTCACAGGGTAGTCTGGTTCCCTCAGTAGAAGCAGTGCCTTCATTGGGCCAGGTTTGATGATGAGTAAGAGTAAATGGTAAATGGTTCGAATTTATATAGCGCCTTTATCCAAAGCACTGTCCAATTGATGCTTCTCATTCATCTATTCATACACACACTCACTCACCAACAGTGATTGGCTGCCATGCAAGGCACCAACCGGCTCGTCAGGAGCATTTGGGAGTTAGGCGTCTTGCTCAGGGACACTTCGACACAGCCCGGGCGGGGATCGAACCGGCAACCCTCCAACTGCCAGACGACTGCTCTTACTGCCTGAGCCATGTTGCCCCCAAGTGACCAGAATGAGAGTCACCAAGACCAATGCTTTACAGAGGCAAAACTTCACTTCCATAACCTGCTTTTAAAAGATGTTTTAAAAACAATACTATAAAGTGGCTGCAAAATGGTATAAAGGGCATACTATTCTAAGTAAATGTTCAAAGGTGGTAGATTTTGAGTTCCGGGGTCACAATTGTGGAGACAACATGTTTATTATATGGCTTTTAGAAAGCCATCCTTACTTTAATTAACGTGTAATTTTCTGCCACGGTTTATGACCTCTCGTTCCTTGGTTCAGGTCACCGCACGCAAATAACATTATGATTTTAATGGAGACCTAAAGAGCCTGGAGTTTATTTAATCCCACAGAAGTCATCTCCAGTACATCAGACAATGAATCACTGTCTGATCTGTAGCACTGTTTCTCCGAGCCAGCTATTGAGCACCACGATAGGCAATATGCTCCACGCACTGTCATAAATCATGGAGGCGGGACAGCATTAATATGAGCTCATAGCAATTTTCGTTCTGTTCTTCGCCGAGACTGTTTTGTGACTTTTGGTTAGAGCTTCACTTTGTAGACACAGGGGACTTTCTTCTGTCCCTGAGCAAGACACCTAACCCCCAAATGCTCCTGACGAGCTGGTCGGCACCTTGCATGGCAGCCAATCACCGTCGGTGTGTGAGTGTGTATGAATGGGTGAATGAGAAGCATCAATTGTACAGCGCTTTGGATAAAGGCGCTATGTAAATGCTAACCATTTAAAAAGTATTTCTGTTTCTTCTAGTTCAGCCTCTCAGTAATAAATGTTTGCCCCCCACGGCATTTCATTTTGAGGGGTGCATATCAATACAAGTGTGCTGTTTGTTCTGGCAGAGGTCCGTTTGAAATTGTCAATTATAAATTATAAATGGGTGGTATAGTCATGACTTCGATGTGTTTGATGAGAAATGCCACTCCTAATATCTGATCCTCATTTAGCCTAGGTTCTGGTTTCAGGGGTAACTTTGCCATGATTCAAAATGCACTTCTGTGTTCTACCTCATTTGTTAATTCTATAGAGAACAGCAATCTAGGGCATACAACAGACAGTCTCAAATTCAAGTTTTTCGTATAGTTTATTTGAAAATGATTTTTTTAAAAATGTTTTAAGCTTGTTTAGTTTTGTTCATGTCATCCTGCAGCCCCAGAATGCATTGCAGAAGTTGGGAAAAAGTCATCAGCCTGTTTGATTATTTTGTGCTGCATTCAAATACTGGACTTTCAACTTCAAATTGATTTCAAGCGAAATTGTGTTCTTAGTAATTTAGAGCTTCAGTACACAGTCAATGCAAACATGCATATTAAATGTTGAAGCTTGTCAGAGACAAAACCAACAAGTCTCATCTGCTGTCTGTGCACATCCATAATGTATGACATTCATAGAGGATCTCAGAGTTAGGCTGTGCCTACAAATTGTTGAGACAGTATCGACTTCCTGTTCATCAGCTTTGTTTTGTGTTCTTCGTCCTCGTGTCTGAAGTACATAAGCATAGCAGACAATTCTAAATCATTCATTTCATCTAATAAAAGCCAAAATACGTTTCAATAATGGATGTAAGAAACAATAAATATTTATGAAAACATTGGAAGTGAAGTATAGTGCCAAGGGAAATGAATGAGATTGCATGCAGAAAAGTCAGAAATTTCATTTGAATCCAAAGGGGAGGGGGGGGGGGGGGGGGGAGTGGTAGACTGTGTGCAAGAGTTCATTACATTGCTAATTTTCTTCAAAGCTCTCTTTGCAGAGCTGTTTGTAGTGTGCTATCAGAGAAGCACTGCTTTCTCATTTCTGTAGGCACCTTCACGTTTGCTGAGAGGGCAGGGGGTAAACTGCTCGTTAGCCTGTGTGCTGTTGCCTGCATTTTCTATGTGGTTAATAAGGACTTATCTCCTCGGGGATGGTGGGCTCAATAGCGAAAGAGCACAGATCTTCTTTCCCATAATCCACTGGGTCCACCTCCTCCACTCTGCCACCAGCACTTGGGACATCGCAGCTTGTGTTGCAGGGCGGGGCGTATGTCCAGCCAAGCGTTTATTATGCTAATTACATCTAAAAACCAGCCACTGTCCTGGAATTACTGTATGCAGTCAAACAGATGTAACGGTGTAATAATGGAATATGACCTGCACTGAGTCTTGATGAGGTAGGACGTGTTTTAATTAGAAAGGCTTTTGGGTACAGTAAGCAGTAAGCACAAGCATGTTTTGCATTCCCTTGCTTTTCCAAAATAATGGTAAATAAACCATCTTCGCCCCAACCAATATACCATGTTGGGATGGGGAAATTGTAATAGCATTCGTATTAGTCCGGCAACATAAGCAGACCTGGGCCAATATGTCATTGTTTTGGATAATACCTTTTCTGTGCTCGATTTCATGCCCGGTGCAATCGAGCAAACCAAGAGGACCAAAAGTATTTCATAGGTTCCCTTCTCCAATACACCAGACAAGCTACAGTAAAGCATAGAAAAGAATTTGAATGGAGAATCCAGGTCTGAACAAAAGATAGTTATAGACAATGCTCTCCATTACGGAGCGGGGTTGTGGGTGCCGGTCCCACCCATGCTATGGGCTACGTGAGGGCGGTGTGGGGCACGGGAGCAGGGCCAGGTATGAACGAGTTAAACAGCCCAGTCATCCTCCTCTTCACGAGCCGGCCTTCATGAAATGTCACCAGAGATTAAATTAATTGGCTGCCAGACTCATTCTATCTTGAAGGAATTGAAATTTGAGCGTCTTTTTTTGCAGTGGGGAAATTTCTTTCATCTTTATCTTAGACGGCAATGTGCGTCATCCTTTGGACTTTATGTTTCTCGGTTCGGGAACGATTTCACAACCCGCAGTTCTGTTAAGTGCGCAGAGTCTCACAGAACCCGTCCAGCTCAGAACACGGAAAATGAAGGGTTTGTCTGCGGTGGCGAGCGTAGTCCTCACAACGGGGAAATTATCTACACTCGTCTGGTTTCCATCAACATTTACCCTTTATTTTTAAACTGCGTTAAAAGCATTTGATAATCACTGAACCTGACAACCTTATTGAAGAAAACTAAAAAAACTTGCATTTAAATATCAATCAAAGGTTAAGGTTCAAAGTTGATTGAATCTGGGCCCTTTCCGATAAAGAGGGAGGAGAGATACGGTAGGTGTGCTCTCTGAACTGAGTGAATTCCGTACATCTGAGCACGGGTGAATTTGCCGTGTACTTTTGACTTTGAGAAATGAAACGGGATATTGGGAAACAATGAAACCGAAAATGTCCTCAAGTTTGCCCTCTTCTGAACCGTTCTGTGTGGAAACTGAAGGCCCCAGCAGACTCCCTCATTACTTTGAGTGTGCCCAGTGAGGGTACCCCATAGACTGTATAAAAATAGGGGTGACCACAGACTGGCTTTGTGTGCCCATGTAGGCCCCGGCGACAGAGCTGTCGCACACATCCTCCTGCTGTTGCTTTAAGGCAAACGACTTTCACAGCAGCCAGTGAGTGGTCTGATGTGTTTAACCGGTGGGGACCCTAACCTTCACCCACAAATCTCTCACAGCAAATGACTATGGCAGCATTTCAGCTTGTTTCATAAAAGGCAGAGCTGAGGTGGAGGAGGCCCGTTTGAAAGTTAAAGCATTGATGCGGGCGGTAAGAGCAGTCCTCTGGCAGTCGGAGGGTTGCCTTGCATAGCAGCCCATCGCCGTTGGTGTGTGAGTGTGTGTATGAATGGGTGAATGAGAAGCATCAATTGTACAGCGCTTTGGATAAAGGCGCTATGTAAAATAATAATAACAACAATAATAATAAAATAAAGCAGGAAATGCTTTACCTACAATGGATTGTTTTACTGTGTGAAATCAGGGCCCTGCAGAAAACCAGCTCAAGCTAGGTTTTCAAACAGCTGGTAGCTGGTTGACCAGTTCAGACCAGCTCTATACTCAACACGGTTTGATCAGCTCAAGCTAGGTTTTAGTAGCTGGTCATTTTAAGATGCTCATGGCTGCATAACACCGGGTTGTGCATGACAAATGATCACCTGCATAAACTAAGAAAGCTAAGAATGCTAATGCCCTTTGGCCTGGTTTAGCATCATGGGGGATGCTGAAAATCTACTGGTGAGAGCTTGTCTTGTGAACTCAATATATGATATATGCTGAATATACTGAACACGATACCTGTCTTATACTGTACAATGCCATATCTGGCCAAGAAAGGGCACTTTGGCTTCCAGGCTTAGCTGAATGTCATCTTCCGCTCACAATCGAACAAAAGCTCTCATCTCAGTCCCTGGCTGAGAACAAATGGATGTTTGCAAGTTTGTCTTCTACATGGTGTTTGACGGTTGGCTGCATATGTACGCTGGAAGAAATGTTTATTTGGATGAACCTAAAATTTGACAATTTGTTAAATATGTAAACATAAACATTTTAGGTCTACCCATTTCAACAATTTTCTTTCTTCTACCGTTTAAATCATGTTTGGTTAATTTGCTGTTTGATACCGCAAACTACAGTACAGTGAGTGTTTCTTGGCTTGAATGTACACATAGTTCTCTTGATTTTGGTAATAACAACAGAGCAATGATTGAAGTCTCAGGAAAAATGCCTGTTACAGCAGTCTGTGAAAAGCAGAATTAATTACATAGATTTAGTCTACCATTGTCAACAGCTTGGTAAAATTGCCTCTCAGAACACACGTATTTACAGTAAAATGTATTTTTTTTCATTGTGTATATTGTCAATGCAAGTATTAGAACATTTGTATTGAATCCTCAACAGCAAGAGGAGGTAAATTGCACATTGATTCATGCAGCGGCATGAATCGCTTAAATTGTGTTTTTTTTAATGAACACTTACTGTATATAACTGCTGCTGTGTGCTTGCTGTTGTATTCGATTCAGATTGGAGATCTGCATCGCACTGAACACACTCATCCGGACTGGTTCTGCTGCAAACACAGAGAGAACAAAGTTAGACTTGGCAGGAATCCGAAATGTCACCAAACTTGTACGGCTTTCGGAAAAAAAATCAATGGTGGCTCAAAAGGTGTCTGTTGCACCCAATTAATTCCCTCGATCATCCTGCTCGATGGCTCTGATGCTTTCTGTTTTCCTCTGTTGTGGTTTGTTGTTGTAATGTCCCTTTGAACGGAGAGCGAGGGTGCTGCAGATGAGCTATTTGATTGAACTTTTTGAAATTGAATCTTGCTTCACTGGCCACATATGGGCTGCCTTTAAACAAAAGCCATTACTTCAGCTCCCAGAAATGAAAGGTTGAGTTTTCATTTCATCCACATTCCGGGAGCACTATCGCACACCTGTCATATTGCTGTTTACAGGTCTTGTGAAGCTAATGGGGACAGGGATTAAAATTCTCTCTGATAAAAGGCTGTGCACTGGCAACTGCAGCCTTTCCAGAGAAGGTGCATGAAAAGCCAACACATTTTGTCACACTGCTATTTTATGTGAAAACATTTCTCTTTCTTTATAAAAGTTACATTTCATAGAAGTTTCAGAAACGTCTTAAAGCTGTCTGCATACGCACTATAATTGCGGCGCAGGTAATTGCAGTCGCCGTGTTGCTTTGGAACCACAATAACTGAAGCTTTAATTACGGTGGCTGACTCAAACAGCTGTTCAGAAACACATTTTTATTCTTTCAGAGGAGTTAATTGAACCGTCCTCTAAATGCCCCCAGCTCTTAGTACCCTGACTTGTTTGGTGACTGCAAAACTTTTTTCACCCGTTTTTTTTTTTTTGTGTGTAATCGTGAGAGAGCCGTGGGGCTGTGACTAATGCCCACCACACAGTAGTTTATGAGGTCCATTTGTCACAGGGCGTGATTGATTTCATGCAAAATCAGAAAAAGGCTAACGCTATCATGGCTGCAGAATGAAGCGGCCAGAGCTTGTGTGTGAGATGAGGTGACTCAGCGTGCGTGCGTGAGGTGTTGTCTTAATGAGGATGGGGTCCCTATAGCTTTTAAAACATTTTAGAGTTATATACTGTATGTCATAGGTTATTTATAGCGGGCGGCCTGTAGCGTAGTGGTTAAGGTAAATGACTGGGACATGCAAGGTCGGTGGTTCTAATCCCGGTGTAACCACAATAAGATCCGCACAGCCGTTGGGCCCTTGAGCAAGGCCCTTAACCCTGCATTGCTCCAGGGGAGGATTGTCTCCTGCTTAGTCTAATCTACTGTATGTCGCTCTGGATAAGAGCGTCTGCCAAATGCCAATAATGTAATGTAATGTAATGTAATGTATATGTTATATATGTTGTACTTTCACTGGATGGAATTTCAGACACAAATTTACTGCAGTATTATCATGTAGACGTATATATGAAACAAACAACTTTTTTTAAACAGCACTATTGCGCAAAGACACAAGCATAGCATAGTGGCTGTGACCATACAGCTACGGTATGTAGGCCACATCTGTACCACGCTACGATGTGTCCGTCATTCAGCACCCTTGTGGACCCCTGAGAATTTGATGGAACAAAGTTACAATCTACTGTGTAGACTTAATAGATGTTCCTAAAACACTAGGTTTTTTTGGTGCCTAGTATTTCAATTTATTATTTTAACTTGGTCTGCTCCTGACGTGCCGTGGACAATCAGTAGACAACACTGCATTCTTATATACAATTGTCTCCTATACGAGGTATTACAGTTATATAATGGAGTGTTATAATGAGCCGGCAGATGTTTCTTCTGGAAACATGACAACTCAAGCCTGTGCCATTGCACTAAGTAGTTTCTCGAGTGCAGGGTTATTTGTTGGTGTATTATAAAACATTAAATAAAAGTACCTTTCTCTGAATTCTTCCCCGACTTCCTCAGTTAATTATGTATGTTTGCTAAAATGGAGTGCACAAAGGCTGAGCTCTTTTTAATAATTGAAAACCTGAAATAGCATCCGACCCCAATATTAATACTCATCAATATGCAATGAACTTTGCAAAGAGAGCATTCTTACTTTTTATTTATTTCTTTTTTTTTGGCTGATTAAACAGTTTTTGAACATTTCCTCCAGTTACAGGCCTTCAGGGAGCTCACGGGGGCACAGTCTGGATTTCTCCGTGTCCCAGAGTTTGTACAGCAGTTATATTGAAATTCACTGGGAAATTGCACATGGTGAAACATCAACCGCAGTCTATTTCCCAAATAAACTGAAAACCACATAAGCTGAGACCATTTATTAAAGGGTTGTTTATTTCGGCTTATTGAAAGACCAACATGCATATTAGCATATTATTCAGTCTATAGGCTTATAACCATATGAAGTCATATAAAATGTGCCTTGTCATAACAGCAGTCTTAAAACAGGTTAATAACCCATAATTTGTGTAATTGAATGCTCCAGTATTAGCCAGTATTAGTGGTACTGGGCCCACTTTGTTATGGAACATGAAGGAGTCCTCTCCCATGACAGTCCTTAAGCAGAACATTGATGTTGTCTGAACTCCACGATGTGTTTAACTGAGAGCTCATTGAGAAAATTCATGAGCAAATTCGGGATAATTTCACATGTCCCCTGATAGACAATAACAGCGTTAATGAAGACGACAGCTACCGTAACTTACTTCCTTTGCCGCTTGCCCGTTTTACAGGGTTCAAAACCCGTTTAATATTGCACCATGTTTAGTCCCGCGGGACAAAAGCCCGTAGGCTTGGCAGAACACAGAATTTTCCAGCACCACATGGATCGCAGATGAAGTCCGGCATTTTCCCGGTCGGGAGAATTCCTGAGGAACTCCGGAGCTTTGAGACAGCTGGAGTGATCAATGAATCACACGGACACTGAGAGGAGCAGCAGGAGAGGCCTGAACTTGAGACAGGAAACTCAGACGCTTACGTAACAGTCCGACGGAGAGGGGGGGGTGGGGGGGGGTCCATTCGCCCTCGCCCCCACCCCCCCCCCTCAGATGGGTATCGAGTTCGCTTGATCTTTCCAAGACACAGATTTAGATCCTCTTTTCCGTCACTGCTGAACATCTTTGTTTAAGAACTTACTAGATTCATGACCCCATAGTCGAGGCTCCTGAGAGAGGAAGATTTCATGACTTTTGCAGCTGTGGTGTAGGTGCTGTGGGCCTGTAAGGAGTACAGATTTCTCATCTAGTTTGATTTTTGTTCTTGTGTTGTTTTGTGTAGTTAGTTCTTGGGTTAGGTACTAAATGAGAATAAATGGCAGTTTCGCATGTTTTGTGTCGGTTGCGGCCAATGACACCAGTACGGTCGGGGGGCTGTTTATGTGCCTTGATGAGATTACAGAATGAAAAGGAAAGATTATCATGAAAACGTTTTTTTGCTCAGTCAGATGGACTCACCCCGCGCTGAAAAACCCGAGCGGACACTGGCGGCCGACTGTATTTATAGAGCTTTGCGGGTGAGTAATTTGGCGGAGTGCCAGGGACTTCGATCGTCAGATCTACCGCCCCACCCCGGTGACCTCGGGGGCTGATTTACAGCCACTCACCGTCACTCGCCTCCGACCTTGGTCAGCCCTATCAATCGCTCTCCTGTCCGCCCGCACCTTGCACACCTGCCCTCCCTCACCGGATCGACAGAGACCACAGTCATCGAGGGGGCGGGGGGGGGGAAGGGGAAGGGGAGGGGGCAGCAGAGGGCGCTGACCTTGTCCTGACCTTGTGGAGCGGGCTGTCGACCCGCACCTGGCTTGGCTCCGGAGGGGTAACAGCGCTAGGGGGAGTCCAGCAGTGGCTGGGGAGAGGGGGAGAGAGGGCGAGGGGGAGAGGGGGAGAGGCTAACAGCCCATGGGGGCAGATGAGTAGCTCTGTGCGTGCTCCTCTACCCGTGTCGGCTCTCCTGCAGCCCAGCGGAGGGGCCAGTCTGCTGCTCCTCATGGACTTCAGCGCCGTCCAAGGTGGGTGGGGTCCCGTTTCTTTTATTAGCCTCTGCCTCGCTGCTGCCGGGAAGGAGGAGGTATCGTTTGTCCCGTGTTGGGCGTTCAGAAGAGACTAAACCGTGTCAATTTGCTAGAGCTCGAGACGTCGCGCTATTGGACATCGGAGTTTTACTCTCTGTTTTCTGCATTGCTGTGTTCACTGAAGATCTGGTCTCTTGTAGCTTGGCCACTAATCGTTAATGTGTTTCTGTCACTTCTGTTCTTTCCATTTCAGTGGCCTGTCAGTATTGTTTACACTGTGCATGTGGGCTGGTTCTATTTTCTCGTTTTGAGGGACCTTTGCAACTGACTGAAATGAAAAGTGCCATAACAATTTCATGTCAATTTCAATATGAATGCAGCACTGATAGAAATGTGAGCTGTACACAGAACAGGGTTATATTACATTATTGCATTATGCTACCATCTGTGTTTTTAACAGCTGTCTTCTGTGAAAGACTACGCAGTCTGATTGGCTAAACTTTGTGAATGTGAAACAATAATGGGATTGAATGCTCTCATCTTATTAGGTTTTTACAATAATCATAACATTAACGCAATTCCAGAAACAAAAGTTGTTTGGTTTTTCAATAGATTTCAATATCACAATGAAAGCTACATTTAATTGAATCTACTGGATGTGTACCTTTCTGGTCAATGAATCTTTGTGGAATTAATTAACACAAATTTAACGTTAACATTTTAACATTTTAACATTAACATTTTGTGAATGCAAATAATGTCAGGACACTTAAGTTCATGTCCGTCTTCCCAGATTTGACTAACAACTGACACTGACAGGTCCTGACTCAGGCTTGTCAAAGTAGCCATGAAAAGATAATGAGTGAATTGTTCCCTGTAAGATTTGATTCAGTACCGTTTCCAATTTGACAGCTGCTATGAAGTTGAAAAGACAATTGCCTTGGTCTGAATGATCATCTCAGACAGAATGTTGCTGGGGGTTTTTCTTGGAACGGGCAGGTCATTAGTGGGCTTCTTGTCATCAGCGTGTCTGATGGAGTGGGTGAGTGCTTGAAGTTCCTCCTGTCGTCTTCGTCAGCCGCCCTGTTATGGCCCCTCGCTTAGGTTCGTTCTCAGAAAAGATTTGTTTGCAGTGTCGCTCTGTGCGACTGAAAATCATTATTCTGCCTTTGCGGACTTGTTGCGGTTACGAATTACTTAAAAAACCTATTGTAACAGCATGCTGCTAGATGCTTGGAAACTTTTAGCGAAGGTTTTGTCACTGTCCATAAAGAGGTGCAAACAATGGCATGCCTTTGAGTGCTGTTATTACACTTTCCAATTTATTCTGTCTAAACTTTAAAAAGTGGTAATGAGACACGCTTTCATCCCTGTGCTATGCATAATTTGTGAAAATGATTAGACGGCTGCAGCAGAAGAGCTCGTTTTTTTTGCCAGACCAAACGTATTGTACTGTACGGATCTGACAACTGAAAGAAACACACCAGACATCATGAACACATCAGCTTCAACAGCATATGTAATGCTACAGCACAGATGAATCCCTACTCCCTCTCCAAATGGCCTTTATCATAATTATATAATATATCGTTCAATATTATAAAATAGTGAGTATATTAAAAATGTAACAAAAAGAGCTATTCATTTTGCTTATTCTACTGTTTATTTCCCCAAATCCACATCAGGCAGTGGATTACAGGTCCCACATAGTCTCCAACATGTTTCCCACCGAAGGAGAAGAATGTGCAGAGACTGTATGTAAAAGCTGTATGTAAGATTCACATACGTAAGTCCGAAACGCCTTGGGCACCAGCGCCCACACCACCAGGGGGCCAGGGGTTGACTTTATATGCATTGAGGAGCCATTCACTGTCCCATCCATGCTGTTTATGATAAAATGTCACCCAATCACATATACATCACAGAAACAGTACATAAATATGCATATTCCATTCAAACCAAAATATCTGAGGATTACCCTGTGTCATGCCTACTACTCTGTAATCAATATATAATTGGCCTTAACCATTTAAAGAAAGCCAGTTATCATTGTATTCAGGTTTTCTGGTCTGCTAGTCTCGTTGAACTATACATCTTCTCTGGTAGCTGGAGAGGTATTATTTCTGCAACAGGCTGCCCTCCACATTTCTTCCATTAGTGTCGGACATAATTCACAACTCAATTAGTGATGTTCATAATTCAGGGAACATTTATTTTTTAATCGGTTACAAGAACAGGGACTGGCACCTCACAGTGCCATAGAAACGGAAGTGTAAATTAGCCTATAGCATGGGAGCTTGTTACCATCCTAACTCACAGTATAATGTCAGGCCAGGAGTACAGTACTCTCTAGAGTATTACATCCCCCACAGATGCAGTGTCTGGCATGGGTAATTCCACTGGCCCCGACCCATTAACTCCTGGCATTAATATCTGTAAAGTAAATCATACTATCCTCCAATAGGACTTACGCTGTCTTTGTCGTGAAAACTGGTGTATTAAGAGGCAATTACCTGACCTTTATAAGAACGAATACAGTTTATGTGCAATCCTTTTTTTTTTCTTTATAAAATGACTTGATCAGACAGAAATGATCCCAAAGCACATCTAATTCGAGTCCCGTCACTGAGTCCTTCGACACATTCCGCAGGCTTCATTCTCGGCCTTGTATTTCGGTAACGGGGACTCAGCGGTAGTCATTTGACGAACGGCAACTGCCGACTGGCAAGCAATAAGAAACGCTCCCAAGCCGGGCAGCCGCAGGTGATGGTACAATGATGGATCATGGGAGAAATGTGCACCGTCATTGTAAATTGCCAGGGCCACTCCGCACAGGTAATTGAACACAATCTGTGAGCCCAGTGATAAATCCCCCGGCTATTTGGCTTGTTTCCAAAAAAACATGCTGTATTACATATCAAGAAAACATGATTTGGCCATGGGTTTGGGCATTGATTGACTTGTGTGTTGTGGCAACTAAGACCTAGAGAAGATTACTTGAGTTTATAATCTGACATCGTTTCATTGCAAGGAATTTGGTTTGTGCTTCTGAAAACAAACTTATATGAATATGAAACTCACAGAAATGCTGAAAATATGGTCGAAAAGATCATTTCAGGGATGAGAGCGAGGTGTTTAGTAATGGCATTTATACATAAAGATTCTCAAGTTGTCTGGCTCTATATTTTCAAGATCAAAAAGTAATTGGGTGCATGTATAGTTCACAGTAAGTTGTCTATTGAAGACATACATTCAGTGAGCACTTTATTAGGTATTTATTAGACTGTTGTAGCCTTTCCACTGAAATTGTGTGTTCAGAGATGCTCTTCTGCATACCCCTGTTGTAATATGTAGTTATTTGCTGTCACCTTCCAGTCAGCTTTGACCAGTCTGGCCCTTCTCCTCTGACCTTACTCATTAACAACGCGCTTTGCCTGCAGAACTGCTGCTCACTGGATGCTTTTTGTTTTTCACACTATTCTCTGCAAACTCTGGAGGCTGCGGTTTCTGAGATACTCAAAACACCCTGTCTGGCACCAACAATCATCCCACGGTCAAAGTCGGTTAGATCACATTTCTACCCGATTCTGACATTTGGTCTGAAAAAACAGCTGAACCTTTGTAATTACTGACCTCTTCCTATGGTGGACATAGTATCTGAAGGCCAGGAATGAGGTGGAGTGAAGCAGTTCCCAGTTATAAACTGTCACTCAAACTCAGGTTTGTCACTGCCAGAGTCCATTGAGGTGTAATCCATTCAGACTTCAGAGTCCAGGAAGTGCTCAGACCTAGTAGCTATGAAAATAATGGCAATTATGCAGGAACTTTAAAACTGTGAATTCTTTATTTATTTTTTTACAGGACACAGTTAAGATAAATCTATAATTAAAAAGTGGCATGTGAAACATGGTTGCCATCACTACATGCTTGACTACAGCTTGCCCCTGACAAAGCTGGGCGCTGTCTCCTGAAGACTTCCTGCAGAAACTCATCTCGTCCTGCAGAGCGGCAGATACTAATGCGTTTTAAATTAGCCTTAGTAATTAGTGAGACAAGCTTTATCGCTATTTGTCGAAGAATGGCCAATAACCATTCTCTCCTTAGATAAACTGCAAAGCATTTCTGGGCTAGCTGACGGGAAATTAATGACACGATGAACGTGTGACTACTTCAGGTCCACTTCCTCAGAGCTTTTTAATCATGCGGTGTCTCCCTCCTCCCTTTGATTCGATGAAGATGGAAGGAATCTAAATGTTTAAAACGTCTGGCACGTCCACAATTATGTTCCCCTGCTCAAACGGCGGGCTTGCTTTGCCTCCCCCAGCTGGTGGGCCGCCGGGCTGACTGCGGTTCTGACTGCGGTTCTGACAGTGGCTTGCCCGGGTCGGTCAGTGCGGGCCACTTGCTCTCTGATGGGAAAGATAAGTGAGGTTTGTTTTTTGGCCGCCGAGTGTTCGGCTCCGCCTTGCCTCCTCTCATCTCCGTTGTTGTCTCTGCCTAAGCTGCTGTCCGAAGCACTACCTGACACCGAGCGCTCTGGGTTCACAAGCCTGCGTCAGTGAAAGGGACCATGGGAAATCTGATGAGACTCCCCCCCCCAAAGCGCTGATTCCGGTCACCGCGTTTAAGCAGGGCCGTCTCGATGATGTCACCCCTGATTCTCCCCGTGTTGCAGGGGCGGGGAAGGGGTTCCACAAGGCCCCTGTCTTCCCATGTTAGCATAGCACATCCCAGCGACATGCAGGATACCGGAGTGCTTTAGGAAGGGGATTACATGTTACACCGTGTTATTTTTACCGGACGACTGGATATGATATTCAGCGTCATTCATTATTAATTCCTAGCTTTCTCTCTGTCAGTTTGAGGCAAACCGAAAATGTCATGCTCTGTTAGCCTGAATTGATTTGTGGGAAGCGCTACTGCCAGGAAATGACATGGATTAAAAAAAGAGAGAAAAAAATGTAAACATTACACACTGACTGAGCACTTTATATCTACACCTACTTATTCATGCGATTATCTAATCAGCCAATCGTGTGGCTGCAGTGCAAAGCATAAAATCGCATATGCATATACGGGTCAGGAGCTTCAGCTAATATTCACATGAACCATCAGAATGGGCAAAAAATGTGATCTAAGTGACTTTGACCGTGGAAGGATTGTTGGTGCCAGACAGGGTGGTTTGAGTACCTCAATGAATATCAGTCAACCCATTTTGGGACTTTGTTCACAAAAGCAAAATGCTACTGCCTTCCCTTGCAGATCGCAATTTTCTTTACCAAAACGTGCTTCATGAATGACTTGCAACTGACAAAAACAAATGCCACAACTTGCCTTGCTCAGAAGATCATGGCCTTGTGATGAGCTGCTTGTAGAGAGAAGGAGAGAAGGACAAGACAATTGGACCAGGGATACCTTTATGAGTGCCTTCATCTGCTTAATTCCTTTTCAGATATGCAATTGAAATGAGGTAATAGCGCAGAAGACCGAGACAGGCTGTTACATTGCGAGAACCTGTGTTGGCCATTATTACTGCTCTCTGTGGTTATACCCTATTTGTATTTGTAAAAGTGCTAGGCACAGTGCATCATGCTGTAGCAGCCTAATAAAAGCTGGAAGTTTATCATTATTAATGTGCTATGCTCTTCAGTATCCATTAGGCAACTTGAATTCAGCACCCATGCCTAAAGACTTTTTAAAGCTCCGCACGCATATTTTTTTCATATCAGCCTGGAGCTTTTAGTGTGTTCCATACTGATTTACGCATATTTTAGGGTCCAACTGCTATCTTACAAAATATCTGTGAAAACAGTTCTGTGAGATATTGTCACGGCTGTGCTGCGTTTGCGAAGGCTTTCATTGGCCAAATTATAGAAGAGACGTTCCTGTCTGGAGTTACCCAGGAGGGCGACAGCGATATGCTTTCACTGTCCTGCGCCAGTCTCCAGGAAGCTGAGGACAGAAAGTACCTGAACACGTTCTGGAACTGCCCTTGAACAGCGCGTGGGTCTCCTGAGATCTGGCTCCGGTGGGCTGCACAGACTCAGATGGAGATGTCTGGCCAGTCTGAACTGACTTGTGAGCCTCACCAAAGACATCGGCTCAGTCTTTGAAGGTGCGCTCTCTTCGAAGTACAGCATACACCAAATCTTCGAATAAAGCAATGAATGTAAATGTGAAGGGAGGTCAGCCATAGCAACAAAGGCCAAAGCTCTGACTTTTATTTATTAACTATGTACAGCATATGTTGTTTTACGTGTTTCATGGAGTTTATATTCAACTCCAATTAAGCATTATTTAATCGCGATTACCTGAATTAAGTATCACCAGTTTTAATGTTGAAACCAGTTCAGATTTTTTAGATAATATGAACAGTTATAATATTCAATTGACTTTTTAATTCAAATAATGTTGCCACTCTTTTAAAAATCAAAATAACATATGAATGAATGCACAACTCAAGCTTTACAACGGTGTTTTCTTTTCCATTTCTGAAAAAAATACTAAAAAATACATTCTACGGATCCTACTAACAGACAGATGTATGAAAACTTTAAAAGATCCCACATTGGTTTTGTAAATGCTTTTGTGAACGAGTTACGATCAAATACCTTTGCCTCACATTGATAAATGAGGCCCAGTGGGTCACCAAAACCTGCACATAACAGGGTGTCCATAGAAGATATTGCGATTGACTGATTTATCACCTTTATTGTAGCTCCACATACACACTCTATTGTACTTAAGTACATCTTGTGTGTACCATGAGTAATTTAATAGATTTTAATACTTTTGTCTTGATGGTACACTTGTGCCTTTCAAATTATTTAAGTTATTCTTAACCTTGTTTATGTTTTTTTTATGTTTATGTAAATACTGCCATTATCTGAGTCTCTGGCGTGTTTTGCCACACACAGTTATGAGGGTTTATTTAAGAGCAGTGCAAATGGGAAAGAAATTGCCTTTTACATCGGAATTAGAGGGTAAATTCTGCCCGAAGTCAGTATTTAAACTTTTTTTTTTACATTTTTCAGCAGGCTTTAGTGAAATAAGTTATTCACACTTCTGTGGGTGATTAAGTAGTTTCATTAAAATCTGGAGATTGCCTGAGTAAAACTGATGCTTATGAATAATTGTTCTACAGCTCGCTGTATCGGAATTTTAAAATTGTTGCTAAGAGACCACACATCTCTTAAATTAAAAGAAAGGTAACTCCACTATGAGATGCTGGGGAAGAAAGGCACAGTCGCAACATTTATTACAGTTAATATGAGATTTTAAACCTGCTGTGAGCCACAGCCAGCATACAGGCCCAAATTTCTTATTTGGCTGATACTTTTATCCAAAGTGACTTACAGTTGATTAGATTAAGAAGGTGACATTCCCCCCTGGAGCAATGCCGGGTTAAGGGCCTTGCTCAAGGGCCCAACGGCTGTGCGGATCTTACCGTGGCTACAACCGAAGCTTGAACCAACAACCTTCCAGGTCCCAGTCATG
The DNA here is from genome assembly GCF_963514075.1 of Conger conger. Taxonomy (NCBI): domain Eukaryota; kingdom Metazoa; phylum Chordata; class Actinopteri; order Anguilliformes; family Congridae; genus Conger; species Conger conger. The sequence goes on along the minus strand of NC_083771.1, from coordinate 42,801,231 downwards.
CACCTTAACCACTATGAAGCCACAGAATAATGCTTTTGGTGGCACACAACGAGTAAATGTCTCTCACAAAAAACAAGACATAATATCAAACATGGGCATATTACCTCTCTGTGTGGCCCTTGGAAACCCCATTCAAATGGGCATTGTGTGTGATCAAGGGAAATTCCGGTGAAACAATAAATATTTATGCCAGATTTAGAGTCCCTCTATCTCTGTCCTTACCTGACAGAGCTTTGAATAGGATTTTGATTTCATTTAAACAAAGGGTCTCTATTTGAATTCAATCTTCCTTTTGTCATTTCACAAAGAGCACTTCATATACTGTACAATGTGAGGATACAATGATGAACAGCATGAGACACATGTGGGAAAGAACACTATGATTTTAGATATTTTCACGAAGCTTGGTTTAATAATAATATTTTGATACAATATCACTATAGACATTGTCTTAGACATTGTAGTCATTTATTCTTCTCTAAATGCTCTTATAGTTCTGCAAAAGAAAAACACAACAAAGATATTGTGAGGGATTTTCACTGCAATACGGGAAAAGGCAAACAAGGTCTTTTAAAGTATAAAAAGACTGAAATTGTGGTGAAATTGCAATGATATGACTCATGCAACTCTTAACTCACGGGATCTTAAATCAGTGACTACCAGCGTGGTTGTCCTTGAATGGACTCTGATGGCCCTCTAGGCTGGAAATGTACAATGTTCAAAACATACCTTACAAGAATAACAAGATATCAATCTCCCTTTCTTTTAAGTGTGAAAGGCCATCCCTTTCCTAAACCATTATTGAATAGCATTAAAAAACATAACCCTGAGTGCACAGTAGAAGTTTAATCAAAAGAAAAGAGAGAGAGAGAGCCTAGCTGAAGTGATTTTTGAAAGTCATAATGTTTTGTAGCCCCCGTGACACATATTGTACTGACGTTGAACTTCCGTGCCACCCAGCCTGGGGTCCCCCTTTGTCTGATTATTACAGTGCAGTTTATGGGGTCACTTCCAGTGACTCCCCTTCAAAGTGTGCTACTAATGGGCCTTGTTATTTCGGAATGAAGCGGTCAAATAAAGTAAATGCAGATGGATGTGTTCTGTGTGTCAGCATTTCCTGCAGTGGAAGCACCTACAGCTAGGGACGTGTTTTTTCCGCAGCGTAGTCGTATGGCACTGCAGTCCTCCGCCTGCAGGATCGATCACTGCAAGAAGCGCTCATTAAAGCGGTCGTTACATTTTTACCGTCCGTATTTAACCTCCTAAGGCCTGGCGTACACATACGTGGACTCCACATGTTGGGCTGTACAACCATAATACTTAATTCTTAAGACCGAGAGTCCACATATGTGGACATCATTTTTCTCAAAAACTACATCATGTCAAAAGATGATGCTTAGTTTTTATACTTATCAGGTCCCAATAAGCCCAAATTAAAAATGCATACCAAAAAAGAGTGTGGGTCTTAGGAGGTTAAAGGTTGTTAAAAAGCCGTCACAGGCAGTGGAGGTTTAGTTGTGGCTTTGCAGCACAAAGCCGCATTTTTGTGCGTTCTGTGACATCGTTTTACAGAGTAACGTCATGTCATCGCCCCGCTCAGCAATTCGCCACGCTGAATGCGCTGTGCTAAAAATGTGCTAAACTGATGAGCACTTTCTCTCATTATGATCCAGCACTGGCTGGGAGTTTGGATTCAGTGCACAGTAATCTCCACACCATTGTATCCAGGCTCCCCCTGTAAAGGTGTAAATGTGTTCCACTTATATAATACCACATTTGCAGAACAAAGAGGGACAATTTATTTTCAAATGCGACAGGAAAATAAATTGAAAAATGCCACAAAGTCAGTGTGTTTGCCCGCGCTCTTAAATTTCCCCATTAAGTGGCAATTTAGAAAACTAGTTTGATTTACATTTTTTCGGAAAACAATGGGGCCACCTTTGTATAGGAAAAGAACATTTCCTCTCCACAGTGAAAAGTTACTCAGGGACACAGCATTGGATCCGTTCCCACAGCAAGCGGGACAGTAAAATGCAGGCTTCCGCCGTTCCCTGTGTTCTGTATGATAATAGCCTGCTCTACTCATTTCCCCCATATTATTGCCATCCATTTATGAGTGTTCAAAGCAGAAGAATAATGAATTTTCCACAATAAGGATAATATGAAAGACTATGCCTGGGCCCAGTCAGCACAGGGATGGGAGGTTAACTCAGGTCTGGGGATGTGTTGAAGTTTGACAAGAAATGGATCTCCCAAATTGATCCTCGGTAATACAGATAGCTTTCAGAGTGGCAGTGGGTGCTTATTATTTCATCCCATTCTATTGTCAATGAGAAAAAGCACTGGCATAAATATCCCGATTTTTCAGAAATGTTCCGTAAATAATAAATAAATTATATAAATAAATAATGCATGAAAATATCTCTGGGACACGTTTTATTGAGAGAAAGTAATAAGATCTGCTGATGCCCTGTTCTCCCAAACAGTTGGGGATTGTTGAAAGATTAAATTTGCCTCAGAGCTGCTGACAGATTCCGCTGAACTAGTGGCTCAAACAGCACATTTTTCATTAGCAATGAGCAAAGGTCCACTGCAAGATATCTCTCTTGTATATTAAACAAATATTAAAAGTATCAGATTGGTATTTGAAAGAATTATAAAATTACACATAAATACATACAGTATGTAACGACACCTACAATAATTCACTCTGAAGATAAAGCTCTTTTGAGTGAATTGGTGAATTAGTGCTAAAATATTCACATTTTCCATTATACAATTTGCATTGTTAAAAAAAAAACATCCATCATGCGGGATATACAATCTTTAGGATCTCTCAAGTCACTTCAGTGTAATTGTACACCAGGTATCCACAAATCACACACTCTGTAAGGCAAACAAAATGTAGCTGTGTGAATAGTGTCATGTTTTTTTGGTCAGCACCCTATCTGGCGCTACAATGCGTATCATTGTTCTGTGCTGGTGTAATGATTCCCCCACACTGAACCCTGAGCCCTAAAGGGAGAGTGGGCCACAGACATTTGCACGACCTTTGACCTGACCTTTGGTTTGTCTTGTGCTTCAGCGGAGATTGAACGGGCATTATGACTCCCCCATATCTGAGGTGAGGCTGTCACACAATGGTCACTGGGAGATCCCTTTAGAGGGAAAGTTCAATGGTTTAGGTATGCAGCTGTGTCTGTTGACTTGTGCCTCCTGCACTGCCTGTCCTTCTGATAACCTGAGCTTTTTCACTGACTGCCTCTCAGCGGGAGGCACTGAAAGGGAACACCTTGGAGATACGTGGGAAGGAATGCGCTGTTTATTTGGTCTTGTAAGACATTGTGAAACATCTAACCTTCGGATTATTAATTGACGCCCCATTCTATGCATAATCTCCGGTCCTCTGTGATCGCTGCCCTCGTCTCCTGAATAATCATTAATTCTATTGTGTCTCTTGTAGTGATTGCTGATAAAGGCTACTATAGTCAAAACAAGCAGCATCGGCAAAGTTTTAACTTTAGATGCGGAGAAATGTTTTTTTCAGCTTGTACCTGAGGAGAATGTGTCGTACGAGAACACTTCAGAAAGCCGTCCTCTGACGCAAATGTTCAGTACATGACAAAGCCATTTCCATTTATTTATTTGGAATGTAGAATAGGGGGCTGCAAGGTAAACGCACAGTAAAGATAACTTAGGGTCATGTTAAACCTGAAGTTAAAAATAAAATAATAAATAAGTAATACAAATGTTATGAATAAAATCCTTAGCCTCTTGATTCCTTGTTCCTAATTCCTGTGTTATTTTTTTAAGTTAACGTGTGAATGATACAAAACTGCACATATACATAACATAAATAAATTGGCTATGTGATGTTTCAAATATTTAAGAGACCGAACGGGACATTTTCTTAAGCTCTGATGGTCCTTAAATTTAACAAACAGAGAAATGAAAACACGGCCATGGAGAATTGCTGACCCAGACTTCCTCTCTGTTGAAAGTCACTCCATCAGTGTGGCTGTCACTGAGCCACTCAAGCCACAGTAACTGTATAACAATGTCCCCACATCCATAGGCAAAACCTTTTAGTCAGCAGTGCCATCCAGCGTCTTTGCCTCAGTTCATTAGTTAAGCCACACTCTTTTTCTTCCTCTCTGTAGTAATGCTGTAGCCAAAAAACATGGCCACAGTGAACATGTTTTCACTTGCCTGCCCCTTTTGGTTAATATTGGAAAGAACCTAGACATGTGCAATCAAATGATGAAAAGAGGATAGGGAGACCGGACTTGTGCTCTGACCTCGACTCAGCAGTGACACAATATAGCATATTAATGCTTCAGTTGCAGGACTGATACCCTTGTAATTTGAGTGTTTAACAGTGCGTTTATTACGTGCCCCGGTTACACAGCGTGGCCCCAGTTCGGTCAGATCTCTCCCCACTTCAAAGTCAGCTGGAGGCTGTGTGATCTTTTCATTGTTGGCGGTGTGGAATTAGGCACGGGTGGGTGTCACCCTTCCTCCCCTCTCTCAGCCCCCGCTCAGTCTCTCCGGGTCCTGGCTGCACGAGCAGAAGCTCCAGGCCCATTGTCTCCCGGCGCTCCTGGCTAACGGAGAGCCGTAGTCAGCTCTGAGGGAGCTCCCTGCCGGGACCGGGACTGGAGACGGAATATGGAGGTAGTGCCGCAGTTTCCCCATGACCTGTCAGCCTATGGATTAGTGGACTTGCAGCCCTCGTGTAAAGGTAAAAGCAATGTTCTTCACACCCTGTGTGTTACTCCATTCTGGCCTGTACAGTGCCATCAGGTGCTGCCACTGGAAATACTGTAAACTTAAGAGATGGAGTGACAGTTTGAGTCACTTTTAGTTTAGTGGGTGACTTGAATATGATCTTGAACTAGTATTAGCTGAATACTATCCATCTATGCGTACTATCGCAGGACATTCTAACACTAATTTGCTAATCATTGGTCAGGAAGTGTAAGTGTTTGAATTGGTCTCCGTCCCATGATATATATCTTAAAATCATTTTATTTATAGTGGTTTGCAATGTATTATAACAATGGATCAAGTAGAACAAACTGAGCGAGTGTGTGAAGGACTTAAACAAAAACAAAATTGTAAGTTTAAATGCCATTTATTGTTTTTTTTTTTTTTAACAATTTGCATTGCTTTGTAAAGCTTCTCAGGATGAATTTCGTCACAGTAATCCTCTAGAAATTGTTCGCCAGTACGTGGTGCTGGTATTTATGAGGGCCAAGTTCTGAGAAATTCTCAGACTGTTAGACACAATATTCAACCCTAGCTTGTCCCTGCATGCACAGAAGACTGGGCATGCAGGATACACTTACACTTTGACATAATTGCTAGTTCCCCAAATCATTTACTCCTCAGATGTAGAATGTGTGGCAGTGTTCTTTCCCCCCCCCCCTGCGTACCTTCGGGTAAGATTCTGAACGTTTTCTGATAAATGTAAAGGGCGTCTGTAAATGTAAGTAAAGGGGAATTTGATGTTAATGTTAATGGTTTCGTGAATAGCGCATGACTTCCTGCATCATTTGTGTGTGTGTGTGTGTGTGAGCTAAGCCATATCCCTTCGGCATATATAAAAGCTGCGGGGAAATAGGATGTGTCTTTTGTTCGTTTATAACAACAATGCAAAGCAACCTATGAATTGTCCTTTTTCCTGCCCGTAATACTTACTTCCTCTGAGTAATTGCTAAACATTTGAAACTTAGCAAAATATTTTGAGATACATTTCAGGCTGCCGTGGTGTCCCTAAACGGTTTATTGGTTTGGGAGATGAATTATGTGTATGTGTTCCCACTACTCACACAAACAGTTACCTGCTATCTACAAGCATCTTTTATCGTTCTCAGATGTTTTAACTATTGTTCTGTCAGATAATAGATAACCCTGACAGGTCAAAACTCACAGCGGCGTAGGAAAAGGTGTGCAGGAAACCTTGGATTGACCTGTGGGTGTAAATCATAAACTGCTGGCAGAGACTGGTGATGGAGAATATTTTTTTTAAAATAATTTCTGAAGCATAAAACTGGATTAGGGTCCATCATTGTCCATGTTTCTCTTTCAGTTGAAGCTACATTGACCATGCAGGGCTTTAGTGCCTGATCTCTGATGTGATCAATTGATTGTTATTGCTGGCCCTACACCTCATAACCCATGAGTCATGGCAGTCCACACGTCTGACATTTGATGTCTAGGATCACTGTAATAGTATGTCATTGGCCCCGGTTAAGCCATTGGGAGAGACTGGTCTGAACCTGGTGAGCAGGCCACCTATCAAACCTGACACTTCAGAAGTAGAGTACCGTGCAGAAGTCTTAGGCACCTGTATAACATTCTGTACAGATAAGATTCTTTCAAAAATAATTCAATGAAAGGTCCTAAATAAACGTACTATACATTTTACATGACATTTTAGTAATTCGGCGGAATAGTTAAAAACTGAATCAAATCAATATTTTTTGTTAAAACTGCATCATTTCTCTGAGATAGCCAACGCTGTCCTACAGTTCTATAAGACAATCAGCAGCGAGGCTGTTCCAAGCATGTTGGTGAACTTGCCACAGTTCTTCTGCAGACTTTGGGCAGCTCCTTGGTCAGATAGCCTTGATCAAGTTTTTATGTAAAACGTAGTCAATTGCTTACAGTAATATGTTACTTTTTTTACATTAAATACAAAAATGTCTCCTAACACACACAAAAAATAAACATATATATAATAAAGTCTAGGGTGCCTAAGACTTCTGCATAGTACTGTACATGGCTGACCTAAGGAAGGAGAGCTCTTCAGACTTACACAGGTCCACACAAAGTGCAAAGCACAGCATTCCTGCTTAAATGTTTCCCTGTTCCCTTTTAAGTGATGGAGTTACCGTGCCAATTTACACAGTGTATTGAGTAGATGTTGAGGATATTGTCTTTTGGAGATATAAATGTGAAACCGTATCTTAAAGGGCACTTTTTAGTAAACATTACTGTGTATAGATCACATTAAATATGACAGACTAATAACTCTATTGCTCATAGAATGTGCTTCCGATCACGTCATAATTCCAGAAAATTGCTTGCATACGTTTTACTGGCCTGTGGCCCTTCGAGACAAATATAGAAAGCAGTTACTGTATTATGAGCGTTCTGTGGTGTCAATAACAGTAAAATCAGATGCGATTTCTGGGCTTATGACCAGGGGCTTGAGGAGCAGGCTGATGAGAAGGCGTAGGTGAGTCTCCTTCTTTTGGCCTGCACCTGGTCGAACCAGTGGGACGCACACACAGTCTCGGGGAAAAATGGGCCAAAAAGGAACCCTGTGATTCCATAGAAGAACCCGATCTAATTAATGGCTCCTTTGTTGGGCAAAACGGTTCATTGTCTGTGAGCTTTCACACTCCACACCTATGATAGATGGTTCCATAGAGAACTAAGAAGGGTTCCTCTATGGAGACGGGCCAAAGGGCACTTTTTTTCCCGAGAGTGTATACTACGCTTTTCTCAAGACAGGCGGGGGAATTACGCTCCCCTCGGAGATAAGTATCTGGCACTGTAATTTGCCGAGCCACGGCTGTCAGTGTGGGACCGCATGACATCCGCTGTAAGGCTAGAGCACCCTGTCCGTGTGCGGGAGTGAGACTGAACGCCATCACTGGATGCTACCTCGGGTTCTGGGGATTTCCGTGGAGACCAGACCCCCAATCTGCATTTAGCTGCCGAAAAGGTTAGAGCTGTATTTAACAACTCACTGTGGGTGCAGCTTACGGTGTGAATCAGATGTGTTGAGTGTCTTGTGAAATGCGTCAGGGAGTATAGATGAGCTATTTCGAAAGTATTTTACACGCAGTAAAAATTGTATATGTTCGCATGGTTAACGTCAATATTTGCGAATAAATTAATCACAGTTGCCACCCTGGTTGCTTGCTACTTCACTGGGCATGTACTCATGAGCCAGTTGGTTGCTTTGGCTGTTGCTGGACGTAGTCTCAGCCATCTGCGCTGGTAATGCATTGGTCTTCCACCCTCTGTATTATTAATGTGGTTCATACTGCTTGAGGCTGCTTGAGGGCGCTCCATCAATTCTACGAAGCTGTCTCCGTCAGACCTGAAGACCATTCATCATCAGAAAGGAATTGTATTTCCTGCTTGTGAATGTTTATGTAAATACACCGTAGAGGTTTTATTTTTAATATCTATTATGCATGATTAAACGCGTGGGCTTAATAATCTCCCGTGTAAACAGCTTCCGTCTGGATGATAGATCAGCAGCAAATGCTATTCTCTTTTTTGGCAAGGTGATAAAGATCAATGTTCACCTTTTAGGTTCAAAAAGTAACAAACATGAACAGTTGCATAATTCTGGCATACTCTGGCAGCTCTGCCCTGAAATACTGTTAGTTATCAGATTTGGGTAATATATGCACAAATACATATATCTATGACAGACCTGGCGTAGACACGTGTCTGACATGGTGTACAACGGTAATGGGAGCTATTGTACATAATGTATTATCCATATACAGTGTATTTAATACATTAAAATGTGATTTAATGTATTTTTAAATCACAGCATTGACAAGTCAATGATCCACTTAGTTTAATGATGGCTTTTCACCAGCTTTTAAGCTTTCTGCGCAGTAAGTTTGGGACACATTCCAACAGAAGCTCATCCATTCACAGAGCTCTCTGAATTTAGCACATATAACTCTGGCTTTTTTGTTAGGTTAGGTACCACCATGCTTTCAGCTCAGTAACAACTGGATTCTCATGTACACATACATATGCTTCCAAAACACCTGTTGATAATAATGTCAGAAAAGGCATCGACTCAATTGTACAATTCACATAAGTGGTTTAGTGCAATTAAGTAATTCTACAGGGGGGAGTACAACTTTAGAAAGAAAATAAAACTTAGTCAGCAACAAATAGCTCGAAGCAAAGCTCGGCTTCCGATTATTTAAAAAGACTAGAAAGAGCCACGAAGTCATTAATCATGAAGACATTGTTATTAACGGTTTGACCAGGAGAGATGCCCACACACTTTCACATTCAGGGTGAAATATCGCTCAGCGCACCCAGGCAGAACGTGAAACAGAGTGTGTCGCACCCCCAGAGCGCATACTTTACGTACTGAAACCGTTAAACGGCAGAGCACAAACAATGTCAAATTGAATGTAAAGGCTTCTCCAGAAACCATTCCTGTCTGCCTGTCGCTGAGTATTTGGAAATAGCAGTAATTCAGCGCTCGGTGAATCTCCTGACTGCAGACTAATCGGTGCTCAGATGGAAAAGCCCGGGGCGGCTGTCTCTGTGCCTGTTCGTCCTGAGAAGAGCCTTCCTCCCGACCGTTCACTCTGCTAGCCCAGAACCGCTGCGTATTTGACTTCAAAAGAAGATGTCAGTAGCATTTTCTTATCCAAAGGGCAAAATCTGTCTGGACAGTACTTAAATTACAGTACCTGTCTCAAAGGGAGCAACTAATTAAGGTCTAGCAGTGGTCCTCCTCTGAAGCATCTGTATGGGAGATTTCGAACAAATTCAGGAGGACCTTGTGTGTTCCAATCAATGCAGTCCAAGGCATGTAATTGCTAGGAATAAAACTGAAAAATCTAAAATTATCTTTTGAATTAGCTGGACTGTGTTACAGGAGACAAAGCCCAATTGGTCTAATCACACACTGCGTTGGGTGTGAGTGCAAAGCCAAACATTTTAATGAAGACAATGGACCTGTAACCGGACTATATTTGCATGACAACCAGTCTATGCAATGCAGATGTGAACACTCAGGCTATTCTCGCATGGAAGACTTGTGAAAGCTCCTACATTTTTAACGCAGTGCAAATAGGGTGACTTGGTTTGCAATGTCGATTGATTTGTATCAGGGTTAACTAGAAACCATTACTAAGTCTGAAAGCAGTGTGATGAACTGAAGTTTCTAACTGCGGAAACTGTCTCCAATTTGCCATTCAGAATGTAATGAGGTGTGGGCCTGTGAGTCATCTAATTCCAACGGCCTGCCTGAGAGCACCACGTTCGCGCACAGACATCTGCAAACCGCGGATATAATATTTAAAAACGGCAACTCGGGAGGAGGACGGAGACGGCCGTATCCGACCCGTTCCATTGTTCGCCGCTGCAACGGGTTGACAGGAACTGCCAGAGGAGTCGGTCATGGAGGACATCCTGGGGAGAGCGAGCTCGTAGGGCCACGCGTGGACAGGGCAGCAGCTGTGGCTGAAGGGAGCTAGGGCAGCCCAACACTGCAGTGATTCATTGAGGGGTCACTGCGTGAGTAATCCGGGTCAGGATCAGCTGCCCCGCGACAATAGATCACTTCAAGACCAGGGATACCGCAGCCAGTCTGACGCCATTATGCTTTCTAAACCGGACCTCTCCCCTCAGTTTTCGGTAATCCTGTGATATGTAGATAAGATATTACATAGTTAGAGGACATATTATATATCGCTGATCTTTGAATTGCTGAAAATGACCAGAACGAGAGAAACCCAAACTGAATAGTAATTACCAGTATACATTTAGTGATGAATATCCTCATTGGGAATATCGGGCTGAAGCTGGCAGTTTTGTTACCTGTCTATGTTGACGCCAATGCATTTCAGAATTGTGACACCTGGGGAAATCATATTTGATTGGTTACATGATACAGCCTCTCAGTTTGTCCAGAATCAGATGCTTGAATAAACTGCCTTTTGACATCTGAAATATTTAAGGTTTTGGGAAGCTCTTTGGCTCTTGACACCCGGTTCAAGAATGATATCTGATCTCCCTCAATGCAGTCCAGTGATCTCAGTTGCTCCCATCTTAATGTGGACGACCGGACGCTAGCTGTTGATGGAAAATACCTCTACAGTCAAACTTCGTAAGGAATGGGAGACAGTCGATGTCTGCTTGCACTTCGCGGTGTGACAGTTTCCAAATTCTCTCTTTTGCTGCTCTCAAATGCTCGACGCGACAGGGGAGGGGCCGGAGCGTTTAATCCCATTGTCTAGCAGCCGGTTCGAAAGCCCGATTGAGCCAAGTAAAAGCGTTTAGTGTGGATGTATCGAACTGAGTGCGAGCCCTTGGTGGATGATTTCTTGTGATTTTTCGGTTTACCTCATGTGACTGCGTCTGGACTGCCCGCAGAAACTTCAGTAGGTACAGCGCGCTCGTTTCCTTTCGTTTTGATTTCTGTCTATTGTGGGCTCACGGAAGCTGTTGCCTATACACGGACTGGTTCAAATTGGGAAAGGTATTCTAATCCAGGTGTTACGATTATGTTGCACGAATGTTGTATTTTATATGATGCTACAGAGCCGCGTAGTCAGATAAATATTTTTTTGGTAAAGGTATTAACATTGTTAGGCGACTGTATCCGTCTTATAGTGCTGTGCATTTTGTTTGGTTTATTTAATGAACATGTATCGCTGAAGAGCGTTTTAAGAAAAAAGACAGCGCAAATATAGGATTAGAAAGATATGTTAATGCAGTTAAAATGCGATGCTTGGTTGCATGCAACTTGTTTTCCATGTATTTTCCCTTGTAAATGCGTTGATTAAGAATGCATCTCTATGTCAGGTAAATACAGTAGTCTGGTTTGCTGAATGGCAATTCAGAGGAATTACTTATATTTCTTCATATTTACATAAACAATGAGCTGTAGTTTTCAATTTATTTTGCATGTTAAAGCAGACATGTAAAAAGCGGACAAATTAATTGACTGTTGTCATGAAACAAAATAATTGCTTCAGTTAATCTGTTTCAAGAGCATTGCAACATTGTGAGGTATATCATATGCTCATGAATAGGTGCTGTGTGCAGCACATTTCGTAAGATGTAACATATTTATTTTAGTACAGTGACACTTGTGGGTGAGGCTGTGAGGTGAGAGACTCATTGTACTCTAGTAGCATCCTATACCATGCAAATGTTTCTTGAACGATCTTTTAAAGATTATGTTTGTGTTTCTATAGGTACCACTTTGTGTTTTGTGATGTCAGAGGTCAGAGGCATTATGGGAAGGTTAGGCTGTGTCTTCACCAGTGAGGTGAACAAGGGGCTGAGATATATGTTTATCTCAAAATAACCTAACAATGGTGGCGTGACGTAATAGAGAAAGCCATGCTGTACACAGGAAAATGTTGCCGATTTTGTTTGCAACGTTTCATAAACGACATCATTTAATGTATGCAGATGAAAACAGCGCATGGAAGTGACTCAGTATCCACCGTGGCTTCAAGTATGTTGAAAGCAAGCAAATACCAATCTACGGATGAGATTCTTCAAATGCTCCAATAAGAATGGCGCTCATTAGCTTCTCCGGCCTCTAAATTGGCAAAATTATCAATCATGGCATTCCGCGAAGACTGGAATTTATGCGCTGTCTTTGAAGGGTAGTCAATGGGCCCCTGGAAGCACTGGCCAATCATTGTGTTATCAAAGAGGCTCAGTACTTCTGGAGAAGATGGATGCGCTTGTGAGGCCAGGGTGGCTGGCCTGCTGAGCTGAAGGACAGAGGGACACAGTGAAGGAATATATCCGCTTAGTCCACGGGCAGGTAAAGGTAGAGAGACCGCCGCCACGGTCATTATGCGGATTTAGAGTGAAATCCCTTACTCTTGTAAAGCGGACTCAGCCCAGGGGTGGTCAGAGGGAAAAGTGTTACATCAGCTGTCGACGCTGCATTTGAAGCCAGGACCATGACATAATTTTGACTGCTTAGCTCAAATAGCGACTTTGAATCGTTTAAAAACAAAATATGCGTTGCACTGCTCTGCCGGCATGTCGGGTACGCTGCAAAACTACGGGTTATTAGAAATGCGAGAGTTCTTATTAGGAAGAAAGAACGACTAAAACATTACTTGTCTGTGGTTCTGGGAACACGTCTTTTTTCATGGCATAGTTGTCCAGGTGTGCGAATGGTGTCCCTCATTCGTTAGGCTGTGACATATCCTGTTGTTGCGTGTACACAATGCCCGGGGGTACGAATAGCATTGTTGCGTTAAACAGGAAAACAAATTGTCCCGTTGAGTAAGCAGTGGTTGGATCGGCGATACCAGTGTTTGTTATGGGCCAGAGAGGTGAGAGACTGATCGGAGGACCGTGCAGTCAAAATACCGTCTAGACTTGTGAGCCAGCTCAATGGTCCTCCTGTGTATCAAAGACCCCATGGCTAATAACCCGCCCCCCCCCCCCCCTTGCCTACTCAAACCCTGTCAGACAGGCAAGCTAATGAAAGAGGCTATAATGAGCATCTGTTGACAGCAGTTCTCAAATTTACCGCGTTTAAGTTACATTCCTTATAACAGGACAAAGTATGGCATTAAAATCAAAACCCTCGCAGCCATTTGGATTGAAGGAGCTCATATTTAACTGGAGGATTTGGCCTCAGTTCACCTGAGAAGGTTCACCGAACAACATTTTTCTCATGAACTCAATTTTATTCTTCAAGCCATTTCTATAACCAGGAATGTGAACCCATTTAAGAGGACACGTAAGCCGCGCCCAGTGTTTTATGTAAGTACCGGTGTTTTAATGTACACTGTAAAATATACCTCATAAGTTATGAAAGTTTTAGGATGAGGGCTCAGTGGATGAAGTGAAGCTGAATTGCTGTTGTATGACTTGCTCTTGGTATAGGGAGCTCTTTACGGGACACACAAACCCTCTCTCCAAACAAAGTGTTGTCTAAAAGCTCTTATAACACCAATGGACATTTAATTAGACATTTAAATCAGACGTTGGTGTCTAACTATGATAATTTTAAACAGACTGGGGATGTGGTGCTAAGTCAATTTAGTTTTGATAAAATGCACTAGATAAGATTGTTTTTGTGTTGCATACGCATGCATTATTCATTTGCAAGCACTTGAACAACACATCAGCACTGATTGGAATTTGTTTTTAATTCCTTTATTGCACTACTACATCAAGAATACAATGCTTTTACTAAATTTATTTCTGTAGTTCCTGCCCACTGTTCCCAAACGTAACTGCATAATGAAAACAGTAGTGCTTAGCTAAGTAAGCTATCAGATTTGATTTACCACTGAACATTTTACAATGGCCTGAATGACCTGTTCTCATCGTTGTGTATTCTTATGTTCTCATAATTGTGCAGCAATAAGAAATAGAATCAGAAGAAAGTTTAACTATGTGCTATATATCATACCAGAGATTAGGATCACAAATGCTTTTTGAGAAATTAGCAATCAAGTTCTTCATCCATCTGAAGTTTCTTTGTGGATAAATTTCTATACTCACATGGAATGTTTTAATACGAAATGACAAGCATCGATACCTCTGAAACGGAATTCAGATATTCCTGATTTCTCAGTGTCCTTCACAGGGTCACTATTGCAAAACTCACTGGACCATAGGTCTTCACTGGTTCACTGCTTCTATTTAGAATAACCTTTGCTTTGAAACGCCGAAGAAATGCATGTTCATGAAAATGTAATGACATGTTTTCTCCCGCGTTCTCACTGGATGGGGCAGGCACATACTGTGCTGCTCATAGGTGCTTTGGAGACCCTCCAGCAGCAGATGGCTGATAAGCAGAAGTTTAAAGCGGAAGAGGTTGTGAGCAGCCCTGATGCCAGGCTCAGGCTGTTGTCTCTCAGACGCATGGGGCTCAATGACAGCACACACGAAAGGGAGCCGGGTATTAGTCTGAGAAAATTAAACCCCGAGAACGTTTTTGATATCAGAGCATGTATTTGCTGGCACCGTAGTGGCTATTGATGTGACATTGACGTAAAAACGTTCCAATTTTCCGAAGGTTCATTTTCAAACACTTGTCCCACTTTTTTTTTCAAAAGGTGGAAGGGGAAATTGCATTGATGCAACTAGGTCGTGCATTCCCCTTTTACCAGAACATTTAAAATTAATTTCAAACTGTATTGTATTTGACAGTTTATCTTTTTTTATTGTAGTCGGTTAATGTTTTTGAAAAATGCAACCCTAGGTAGCTTTCAAAGAATGTATAATCATGATTTATCACGTCTGACTGAAAATCCTAGACAGAAACAATGTTTAAAATATGAATACGTTTTTCAGAAAGCACTCATTTATGGCATTACACACAGGGAATTGAGCACTTAAACATCACTATTCTTTTTGCTTTTAATCATCTCTCAGCAGTGGCACTACTACATAATATTGCCACAGACACACACACACACACACACACACACACGCACTCACACCAGACAAAATCAATGGAAAGACAGAGCTTCTTCCCTGGAGATGTAGCAGAAAGCAGGCATTGCATTTTCCTCTTGAATAATTGAATCTAAGTGCCTTATCATTTTCTTATTAACTGTTACATCTCCATATGCCTCTGGCTGTGGTTTGAGCAGCTAAATTATTCCACAATCTATAATAAACTAATTATTTGCTGAGCAGGTGCCATTATCCGAAACAGACCGACAGCCTCCTGTGCAGATATGACCATACTGAAGCGATTCATGTCACATACTAAATCATTATTACATTACATTACATTATTGGCATTTGGCAGACGCTCTTACCCAGAGCAACGTACAGTTGATTAGACTAAGCAGGGGGCAATCCTTCCCTGGAGCTATGCAGGGTTAAGGGCCTTGCCCAGCGTCTGGGCAGATTTTTAATTTATTTTGGCTACCCCAGGATTAGAACCACCAACCTTGCGTGGCCCAGTCATTTACCTTAACCACTATGCTACAGGCCGCCCTTGTGTCCTTCTGTTCTCAAATCGAAGTGCTATAGTGATAGCCGCCTGTTGCCCCACTATTTCTCACAGCTGATTTAGCCCATGTTTTTCTCTTCCATTTCCAGCAGTCTTACTGGGAATATCCAGCCAGTCTTAGTACTTCATCCCGTCTCAAGCTTTTGGCACCTAAATCCTTAATTTTAGGCAATTTATATTAAGCGGTAATCCTGGGATGCACCCAACTCGGAGAGAGAATCCATTCCCATCTGTGTTCAGTGCCCTCTGAAGCTCCTTGGCTGCCGTTTTGAGCTGAAGCTGTGGACAAGCACATCAAAGTTGAAGTTTTGAGTTTTGTCAAGTTTTGTTTCCTGTCTGGTGTAGAATACGCCCGGCTTGGGTGCGCGCATGTTAATGGGTAATTGAAGTGTGTGTGTGTGTGTGTGCAAGGTGAGTGACGGACTGATGTTTTCACAGGGGGAGACCGAGAACGAATGACAGCCAATCATGAGACATACCTTCTTATGGCCAGCACCCAGAATGACATGGAGGATTGGGTGAAGACCATTCGGAGGGTCATATGGGCACCCTTTGGCGGAGGTTAGTAACCCGAAAATGTTGAAGTTTGATGTATTTTCCAGCACAGGTATACTACAACCTTATGAATAGGTGTCACAATTTGTAGTTGAGGGTCCCTCTCTCAAACATATTCCCAACCTTTTGCAACAGGAAGTCTTTTACAATCAGCCAGGTGGGAATCAGCCTGTATTCTTATACCATTATGTGGTACTCTATTTACTATTAAGTGTTTTTTTGTTATCTTTTGTTTAATTGATCCTCCTAAGTATTAGCAGCACATTCCAACACGACTGCCCAGAGCATCCATCTTGAAACCGTGTAGAATCTGCAGGCGGGAGAACAAGGGGTGTAAACCGTGTTCTGTCAGAATCTCTCCGCCCGAACCGGAGATCAGTTACTGCCTTCAGCCTTTTATTTCATTCACTTTTGATCCCGGTGCATTTGCCGCTCCCCGTTTCCAGCTCCACAACATCGGCGTGTTGACCATTCCACAGATTCTTTGGGTTTATTGATTGCAGTGTCTCTGTGCTGGCTCCTGTGTGCGGAGCCTGCATGGCCCTGATTGGCTGGAGCTTCAGTCGATGAGACACTAATAGATGGCCTAGCCAGGCTGTTTTCAGTGTGGAGAGTTTGATGGGCATTGCATCCGACTGCTCTTCAAAAGGCAGGGCCATTCGTTATATGGATGTGGCTGGGAGTGTTGTAGCTCGGCCCTTTCTGTCTCCCTGCCTGTTTTGTTTTGGTATTTTCATTTTAGGGCGCTAGAGATAGACCCCATAGGATGTTCCATGCACTAGGGATGTGATTAAAATTACAGGCAGCACTTGGTGGGAAGACTGTTGGAGGCTGGCTACTGAGCATTTTCTCTACTTTTTGCAGAAATGTATCCCAACAACACAGAACTATGCCTCTCCCAGAGAATGAATTGTCTTAACCCCAGTAATCTGTACTGGGTGGAAATCGCTGGCAGGCTGGTCCTGGAGGCTGTGTGCTGTAAATTGACATTTGGCTAAGCCATGACTATTGTTGGTTATTACCCTATTCCATTTATGGAATACATTCCATTACAATATGTTTTGATGTACATAGTTTAGTTTTGCCATGACAATGTTTGCAAGCTGATATAGTTCAGGTCCTATGATCACATAAATCTTCTAATTATACATTGTAATATGAGCTTTCATCATTTGTCTTGACCATGGTATGCTATTTAATTGCTAGAAGAAACATGAAGATATTTTGGAAAACAGCATGAAACCAATAAAAGCTTCAGCTGCTGATTCATAAGTGCCATAGTTTCATTGTCTTAAAAAGCATCTAATAAGAAAATATTAGCTTGTTTTTATAGTACATGTGTATAGACGTGAGTGATTTGCAGGGGGCTAAATACAAAAGAAGCTTGTGGGATTAGCCATGAACACCCATCAGCTTTAAGTTTCCTGTTCCACGGGGTTTTCCTGGGTAATCCCTCCAGCTCTTTACGAGGAGCCGGGATACAGGAGGTCCAGCGATACGGTCTGTCCAGCCTTTGTAAATCAGCTTACTCTCCTTGGGCGGCTGAACTGCCCCGAGGTCAAAGGTCACCGAGTCAACGGGGTGCAATGTCAGAAGCAGAAAGGGGCCGGGAAATGATATTTCGCCGTCAGAGCTGACACCCAGTCCCCAAGCACCTGTATTCCACCCTCCACCTGTTCTTTGTGCTTCTGTGACCTCTGTCACCCGGCCCCTTAAAGACGACAGGGTCAACATACCGATTGAATAAGTGAAATGTAATAACGCGATTCACATCCTTTCCCCCGGTTTTCTATTTTACATATATTTTGAGACCGTGATCTTGTCATTCCGAAGAATTGTATTAAAATAACAAAGCGGTGTTTTGGGAGTTGAGCGGCGTGACAGAACTTCGGCTCAGATGGAACACACAGAATAAATCATTCTCCGTACCGCATTAGTTCTGAGCAATAGGGCTAGATGGCAGTTAGGCTCAGCACCCTGTGATACTGTGATGTGTATTTTTCCCCACAGTAATGAATTATGCGGGCGGCATTATTGCCCATGTAAATGTTCTCTCTTACTGTTCCTGTCTTTCCTCTGATATTGTACCCGAGTGCCTGGAAACGGCCATAATGTCTCTCCTCTCGTTCCATCTGTATGCTTATCTTTCCTTTTGTCTGATGCGTTTTAGGGACTGAGAATAACAACTGGAGCATTTTTATTACGTATCAACGAGCAATTTAGCAAATGTAGCATTTAGGCCCAGCAAAATTTTTCAATGCCATCCCTACAGTTCCTCCGATCTTCCTCTGCACTGGCCCATGCGCTGATGCAATAAGGCTGAAGTGGAATTTGCGAAACGAGCGTGACTTTCCCTCTCTTGCGGGGGGGGGGGGGGGGGGGGAGCGCAGGGAGGGAGGGTCTTTGGTTGGTTACGCGGGAGACATTTTAACAGACGCTTCCAATGTGCAGAAAGAGTTATGCCCAACTTGGGACCTGTTACATCAGCTTTCCTCGCTGCGGGGAGCTGGACTTTGGCAGAGGCCCCTGAAAGGAGTGGGCAGGGCAGGGCAGCCCTGGCCTGTGCACCATAGCCCAGGTCCTCCTGTCGAGCAAGGGCCAGCCGCCTCGCTCCTCCCTCCGCCAGCCGCTGGAGGAGGGGAACATACCTCCACTGGAGGAGGAGAACATACCTCTGCTGGAGGGGGAGAACATACCTCCGCTGGAAGGGGAGAACATACCTCCGCTGGAGGGGGAGAACATACCTCCGCTGGAGGGGTAGAACATACCTCCGCTGGAGGAGGGGAACATACCTCCGCTGGAGGGGGAGAACATACCTCCGCTGGAGGAAGAGAACATACCTCCGCTGGAGGGGGAGAACATACCTCCGCTGGAGGAAGAGAACATACCTCCGCTGGAGGGGGAGAACATACCTCCGCTGGAGGAAGAGAACATACCTCCGCTGGAGGAGGGGAACATACCTCCGCTGGAGGAGGAGAACATACCTCCGCTGGAGGAGGAGAACATACCTCCGCTGGAGGGGGGGAACATACCTCCGCTGGAGGGGGGGAACATACCTCCGCTGGAGGAGGGGAACATACCTCCGCTGGAGGAGGGGAACATACCTCCGCTGGAGGGGGGGAACATACCTCCGCTGGAGGGGGGGAACATACCTCCGCTGGAGGAGGGGAACATACCTCCGCTGGAGGAGGGGAACATACCTCCGCTTGAGGAGGGGAACATACCTCCGCTTGAGGAGGGGAACATACCTCCGCTGGAGGGGGAGAGAATACCTCGGGCCGCTGGAGCGAGCAGCACTGCCCACGGTGTGCGGAGAGCTCTCGCCAGCCTGCTGTGCCACAGCCGTTTTCCCCACACGGGTCACGTGTTTTGGCGGCTTGGAGCGACAGAGGGCTCGCTGAGGTGGGAAGGGGCTGTTGGTGTGAGAGGCAGGGAGAGGGTCAGGAGCATGTCTGCTAGGACCTGAGGAAAGTGAGGCATGTCTGCTAGGACCTGAGGAAAGTGAGGCAGTTCGGTTCTGGCCCAGCGGCATTAAAGGACCCTTACTGTCTTCTGTGCAACATAGGTTCCTGTATATAGGTGTTGGCATGGGATAATGATGGATAATCCTTCAGGACACCAGACAAGCTGGGAGAGCTTGAGAGACCAGCTGCACCTGCGCATGCTGAAGGAAGCCATTCATTCTGGAGCAAGCTGGAGCTCTGGACAGATGTAGCCGGAATCTGGAGCAGCTCTGGGAAAAAGGGGATTGGGAGTTTTGCTCAAGGCTAACAAAAACACGAAAGGGAAAAGCACAATCTGGATACAGCTCTTGCTCAAGACTCCAGGTGAACAGTACTGGCACTTTTATAGGATACAGCTCTGAATTGCCTGGTCTACATTGATGGGAAACCTGGATTGATTTTGTTTTTAGGAAAGTATTGGTTGAGTGTTTCTTATCGTAATTAACTGATTTTTCTTTTTAAGAGATATGCCAGTTGGCTCAGTTCTCATTTGATGAGCTCTGCAGGATGTCCACAGAGGGTAATAATTCATGAGCAACCCCTGCACTGAAAGAGAACGAGGCAGATATTCAGCGCTCAAGAGCTCCACTATAATTGCACGCCACACAGTCTTCGGGTTGAAGAAGGAATTGAAGGGGAATGTGGAACCGACCAAGATGAAAAAATGAAAGAAATGTCAGTAGTTCACAAAGGGAAAATAACAATGAAAATGTCAACAGGGAATCATTGCTCCTGTGTTTGAAAAAGCCTGAAAGGGCCGTTTGCTTTAAAGCTATAACCAGACCTTTCATTTTTTTGTTGGACGCCAATCAATACGAGTGAAAACTTAATGGAAGCCAAATTCTCAGAACAGCCACAGAAGAGCTGGTGGGAGCAGGTGGTGCTGTCTCTGTGCGTGTGTGTGCTATCTGTTCACCGTGCTGGATATTGAGCCTCACTCTCCAATATGCTGGAACACAGGGATGTGAAATTGACCACCTCAGGTGCGCTCGTGTACCACAGTCTCCTTAGTAAAAGCTTCTACCGCAAGATTAGGAGCTGTGTCAGCTTCAGGAAGGGTGAGTTTTATATGCTGCAGTACTGCTGTGTGGATTGGGTATTATTTGGGTAGGCAAAACAAATGGATGTCTCTTTATTTTGTGACTGTACTGTGTATTAAATATTATGATTTATTGATTTTAAAAATAACATGGGTTGCAACCCAAATGGAGGATTGCTTGTATTAGTGTTGAGATGTTTTTTTGGTAGGATGTTTTGTGTCAGTGCAAAAGCGTAATCCATCTGTTATGCAGACTGGCTTTTATGATAATATGGTTCTTAACACCCACAATCAAGTTAATTAATTACATTTATATTCAGTTTTTTATGTTTCCGTTTTTTACCTTGTGAGAGAAAATGGAAGTAATATTTGAAGAGCGTTCTGATTTTTAACAAAAAAGAACTAGCAGCAGATTGTAAACAAACTTTGATTTAACCCAGATTGTTTAAGATTTGGACACACAAATCTGTGTGTGTGTGTGTGTGTGTGTGTGTGTGTGTGTGTGTGTGTGTGTGTGTGTCTGTGCGTGAGTGTGTGTGGACGAGCCTCTTGTCGATTGTGCTGGTTGTATAAGGTTGTTCTGTGTGTGTTTGTGTGTGTGTGTCGACTAGCCTCTTGTTGATTGGCTGTATGAGGTTGTTCTATGTGTGTGTGCGTTTGTGCGTGTGTGTGTGTGTGCGCGCGTGAGTAAGCTTTCAGGAAGCCCAGCTTAATCCACTCTTGTACGCATGCCACATGAGATCTCCTGAATTTGAATCACACTTTTTTTAGCAGAACGACACAAAGGGGCAGACGGGGGAAAACGGGAGGTTTGAGATTTATTCCTTTTCCTTTTTTCCTTTAACACGTTTTTTTTTTAGCTTTTCTGGAATACAGTTCAGCGCAATATATCTTTGTAGGAAGGGAGGAAAGTAGTGTAGCAGTTGGATTAAATCTAAAAAGCAGCTTTTACCCTCACTCACATCTTCTTCTTCACAACATCTCTGTTGAGAGAAGTTTGTTATTTTAGTGTTATTTCTGGATCATTTGTTTAATGACTATTGACTTAATTATGAATTATATTTGATTGTAAAATACAATAAGCAGTAGAGGTTGTTGAACTCATTTTCTTACTGTAGTGCAAAAAGTTTGTAATTTACATTATATTCATCACTCCATACTCCAGTCA